>NW_006800453.1:196377-206773 GCF_000485575.1 Poecilia formosa | reverse complement strand
GACCCCACTAAGAAAATGGATGGATGGATGGATCTACCTTTCCTGGACGTTGAACTAAAAATGATTTAAATAATATGATTTTCACTTTGGTAAATTCAGTTTTTACAACAATAAAGTGGTTACCAAGGAAACTCTTCAATTTCTTCAATTTCATAACGGGCTACAGACAGATCTTGAGCTAGCTAAGGTTTGAATTATTGTTCTTACTGTACATGTTTTGAGCAGGTTTAAATAATAAACAGTCTCATTCAATAAATTAGAATATTATTGAAAAGTTAATTTATTTGAATAACAAAATTCATTAAGTAAAACACATGATGTGCATTAATTACACAGACTAATGTTTTCAAGCCTTTATTTTTGCTTAAATTATGAATTTTCACTTACTGCGAATGAAAAGAATTATGTTTAAGAATAAAATATAACATCACACTAATAAAAAAAACATTTATAAATGTGTAGATTAAAAGGTATGTTTAATAATACCTACTAAAAGTTTGTCATTTTCAAAAAGTACCTTTGTTCAGGCTTATCGAAACAAATATTAGAATTGACTATGAATGTATTTTGTTGTTGCTGGTGGTTTTTTGTGGCTGTTGTCTTGTCTAGGACCAATGAAGATCGACACAACTACGTTACTCAAATGTTCTGTTGTCTTTCCCATTTTTTAAAGTTGAAGGAAAGAAATGTATATCCTTGAACAAAAAGATATGACATATAACAAAATAAAACTTTCAAAAATACTATGATTAACCTGAAAAAAAGGGGGAAAAAGTTTTATTAGGTTACTAACATTCAGCTTTAGTAAAACTGCAACCCTGAGGAAGTCGTCAGGCACTGCTTCCGACTTTATGATGTGGCTTTAACTATAAAATACAAATTCAGCTATATCAAACTATATGAACATACACAAGAAATCATCAGCACAGGGATTTTTGAATAATTTCTTTTAATTAATTGACAAAAGGAAATTTTTTCCCAATGGTTGCTTCAGTTCATTCGGTAACAAGAGCTACAACACTGAAAATAATAAAATAAGCTAATAAGAAAATAAAAATGTTCTCCTTTTGCAAGTTATGATGCTGATTTGCAACAGTAAAGGTTAAATAAGAAAAAAAAGTTGTTCTTTGTCCCAGCTGGCTTTGAGTTTATGCAAATGGTCCACAGTGATGAAGTCTATTAAAAAATTTAACATTATTACTTTTTTATATATATATACAATCACCACTAAAGTCAAAGTGGAGCAGAGGCTGCTGAAGTGAAAAGTGAAATCCCTGTGTGAAGCGGAACGGGGATCCTGCTCCCATCCTGAAGTGAACCTGTTTGGTTCCGATCTGCTGAACGCTAAGCGTGGCGTATCTTTCAGTCAGGTTCAGAATCAATGTGACGCCAGAGAATAATTCATTCACAGTGTTCAGTCTTACACAACATAACATGAACATGAAGGATAAAGCTGTGGACTAGAATCTGCTGCATGAAATTTGTGTGGCCGTGTCAGAATGCGCGCTACGTGCATGGATATGGCCACTACTGTCCCATGTGACGCTGTCTGTGGAATCATCAGATTTGTGTTTCACACTGCATGGTGTGGAACTGAGACACTCACCGGGTCGCATTTCTGGACTCACATGATGTCACGCTTTCACATTTTTAACTTCATGTTTTGTCTTTCTAGAACGTTAACGTTACCGACAGTGCCGAGTAGAAACAGGAGGTCTAAAGTCCTGACTTTACATCAATCAATCAATCAATCACAAACACTATGAATTGCAGAGCTTTGACTCAAGTTGTCTTAGGAAACGCAACACTTTCACTAAGGCTAAATGTACTTAAGGGGCAGTTCTATATATTTTCAAGGCACATGGCAACAGTTTATAGCATAATCAAGTATCTATGTTACTTTCAGTTTTAAAAAAAAAATGCTAAATATCAAATATGAATTAAAATAAATTTGGCTTTGCTTTGAAATTAGGCCTCTGTCTCTTTAAGAAGCTCCTGCTTCTTTCTGAAACTCCGCTTTCAGGAAGTCATCACAACACAGCTCCTCTATAAACCCTTTAACAATGTTTTAGCAGTGTTGCTCTGAGAAGCAGCTCCTATAATGAACTCAGCAGATGCACAGATCCTCCAGGTGTTTGCTAATTGCTACTGGCTAGTCTGAAGGAGCTGAATGGGGAAGTTGGGAGGGAGGGCTGCTCAGTGAGACCGAGGCCCGGAAGCTTAGAAACTGTGTCTTGAAGGCTCAGTGCCACCAAGCGTCTTGCATAGCAGTAACATTTGCCATGGGAGATTAAACGATTTCTCAAACATTCATGAATTCACTGCAGGATGGTTTTTGATGAGGGAATAACATTATAACATGACGTGGAGCTCAAAAAGTTGATTTTACGTAACACCGCCCCTCTGATTCCAGTAGTGGATGACAGTGTGCCGACAGGAAGAGCAATATTCTGGTGATATTGATTTTCCTGAAGCCCATCTGCCTACCAATCCATATACTGGTGGCTGCAACTTAAAAGTGATTTGAAATGTCATAAAGTTTATGAAGATGCAACATTCATTTAAGAAGCTGATGTCATCAGTTCTAGTGAAGTGTCAGGAAAAAGAAACAAGTTGTCCATAAGTGTTTACAAATCAAAATCTCAAACACATTTATGTTCAACACCCTTTAATGTGATGCCCAGGGGTGAAAGTAGGGGGGTACGGTAGGGTACTGCGTACCCCTTAAAGATTTAGCGGGGTACGCAGTACCTGCAAGAGAGAGGAGCGGCTGTCTGTTGTAAAAAAATCAGTGGGTTCACTGTGCAGCCATGAGTTCACCCACTAATCAGCCGTGACTGATTAGTTTTTTAAGAACAATCTAAAACACGACTTAATCAGTTAGTAAATCGCTTCCCCCCACCTTCCATTTCATATTGTTTCTGAACTGTTCGTGCTTTGGGCTGCAATATGTCGATCGAGGGAGGTTTTGAGTCGATTTCAGCATTAAGTGACAAACTGAACGCCGCCAGCACGTCCTCCTCTGACTCCTTATCAAAACGTTCATTACTTAATTAAATAACAACAACAACAAAAAGTCAACAAAACGTCTTCAAATTAATGACCCAACAACAATAATAATCTCAGTAATAATGATTGTTTCAACATGGTGTTGCGCAATTCTGTGCGTTTCGGTTCCATTACCAAAATAACTAGAGCAGGAGTTTAAAATTAACTAATACCGCTGGGGTTCAGGGAGCACTTATTAATGATCGCAAAATAAATATCAAGCCTGAAAACCTGATATCTAACGGACTGAATGTTTAATCTGTGCTCAGCTCGAGGAGCGAGCGGTTGCCACGGCAACGGGTGTGCGTAAACGACAAANGATAGAGATGTTAGATGTATTTATTTTTATAGACGTACCCAACGGGATGAAATATTTCAATGCAGCATATGATGTGCTGTGTCGACAGAAATATACGGTAGTTTGATGTTTTAAAGTACTTTATATCTTACTCATACATACCCAAAACACTATGTAGCAAATGTTCAGTATAAACACAATAAAAAGCATGATACTTTTTACTCTTTCTTTAAAAAAAGTAGTTCATAGTCAAACATTAAATGAATTTATCATATTTACATTGATCGGACAAAACATTATGATTTAAAACTGTATAACCAGCTCAAGACAAGCATAGACTGGCTCTCTAAAGCTGCTATGATAGAGAAAATGTGGTGTAACCCATTGCATTCAGATGTCACCAACTTAGTCTATTTAACTTAATCTCAGATTCAGGTTAAATACTCAGGGTTTCTGCAGGTTTCAGCAAGTCAAATGTAAGACTTTTTAAGATATTTAGGGGATGGTTGGGGAAACTTGCTACATTTCAATCATAGGAAAAACTGAAACTCCTGGGGTCTGTGTGGCTCTTCGCAGCTTGTCACTCAGCACACGGCTCTCTACAGCCTTAGCAACCGTAGTGCCAAACTTAAAAGCTTTTTTACACTTCACCTCGTGTTGATTGGCTAAAGAAGAGACCCAGTGGTGAACACGAGTTACCAACTCATATTCACCATTTTGCTAAAGTCAAAAAAGCTAGCTAGCGAGGGTATATTAGCAGCTAACTAGCCATGGCCTCAACAGACAGTCCCACAATAAAAGAAACTACATGAACTACTTCTGCCACAAAAAACTTTAAGACCTGCAATTAATGCATTTAAGGCCAACTTACATTAAAAAAAATGAATTTAAGACATTTTAAGGTCTTCATGTCAGACACACAAAATTAAGATTTTTTTAAGGATGCGCGTACACATTGATCCAGTTATTTTCTTAAGACCTCAGATGTTCATTGTAAACTACGCAGTATCATGAAGACCAAACAATGCAGCAGGCTGGACGTTTACAGAAGGTTTAGCTCATAAAACAATATTCTACGTTGTGGACGTCTTTCTGTTTGTAAAGTAAAAAGTATTGGACAAATTCAAACCTAAAACATCACAGAAGCAGCTTTAGCAGTGACAGCTGTAGAGTTCTTGTTTGCAAAATAGCTCAAACGCAGCCATTTTGTGCTCATTCTAACACAAGTATAGACTTTGATCTCAACCATTCTGTTCCAGATGACCTCTCAACCTTATTCTTCATCTGTCTTGGTCTTCACATAAAACCTCATTAAGATACTTTTCAGTAAAATTAAACGGTTGCAACAACGTGACAAAATGTGAAACAGCTGAAGTGGGATTGATACTTTTGTACTTCACTTTAAGCACTCATTGAATTGTGCGTGTTGATGTAGAATATCCCCACAGAAGATGGTGGAGGCCAAATCAACATCTTGACCATGTGTTACCGGAGCGACGTGGCAGGGCTGATTATCCTGCTGGAGAAGGCCACAGTCAGGGAATAATGGGGCTGCGCTCTGTTAGCAACGCCATTTAGCTGGAACAACTCAAAGTAACATCCACATGACTGTCAGGACTCAAGGTTTCCAAGGAAAACATGACCCAAAGTATTTCACTGCCTCCGCCAGCTTTCTGTCTTCTCTGAAGCTACAGGGAGAGAGAGAGAAAGAAAAAGAGAATAAGTAAAAGAAAAGGGGAAAGAAAAAGAGACCTAAAAGTTGGACTCTTTCTACAAACATTTCCTGTTTAGTTTCTGATCGTCTAAACAAATGACCACTCTTCTAAATCTGACCTACGCATTGTGCTACATTGCTCAATGAGGGTGATCGTGTATTTTCCAGCATAACGTGTCATTGATTGTACAGCACAATCAAGTAACCATGTTACCTTCCATTGTTATGAAAATGCTGTATATGTCAAATATGACTTAAAAAAATCTTGGTTTTGCATCATTGCTCTACCTGAAATTGGCCTCTGTCTCTTTAAGAAGCTCCTCCTGTTTTGGACACGCCCCCTTCATGCTTTTCTTAGTACTGTTGAACTGAGAAGCACAGACACATTCAACAAATTAGAAAGTTATTGATATATCAATTTATTTCAGGAACTTTATCAAAAAGTGAAACACATAATTAGTAATAACACAAAAGTAGATGTTTTATAGCTTTTATTTCTGTTATTTATGATGATTTTCTACTTAGAGTTAATGAAAACATGACATTTAATTTTAGACTATTACATCAGACTAATAATAAAAAAAACTATCCTTAAAAACAGAAGTGTGCATAAAGTATGCTTAATACTTGTTTTACCTGTTTAATGGTTATTTTTAAAAGGTACCTTTATGCTGCTGCCGCTAGTCTGGAGGAGCTGAATGGTTGCCAAGGGAGATTAAAGGATTTCTCAAACATGCATGAAATAATCAAAGCAACACTCCAGGTATGATTTTAATGAAGGAATAACATGATAACACGACGTAAAGCTTTGAAAAGGTTGATCTAGCATAAAAGAATGACTGAAGTCTTGCCTCTAATCATGTTTTGACTTCTTTCCGAATACAAAAAGATGTGGGGAAGTTTCTGAAAGGTCCATGACCCTCAGGATCAAATTCCTGTCTGGAAGGGACACATCCCTGCAAATCGTGATGATTTAAATACAGGCTGTGAATCCTGACCTGAACTCCCGAGTTCATGGGGAAATGGATTTAAACCCGAATCCGCCGACCAAAGAGGGTCCTGTTCAGACTTCATGATAGAACAAATTAGCTGCTGGTATGTTGTTTTTCTCCATAACATCCAATGACTGTCTGTTAGAGCGAGACAGACCGCGGTCAGTGGGGGATGTATGTCTAATTGAAACGGGAAATAAGGGAAAGTCACTGACCAGGTCAGCTGCAGGCAACCATCGGAAAGCAAGTGGTACAGTAGAGCTGGACCACTCTTTTGCTCTTTCTGGGTTTTTTTTTGTTTCAGAGAAGCAAAATGTCAAATCATCCTGCGAATCATTTTTGAGAGAGGTTTTTCAGAGGTTATGGCTGACAACATGTTTTCGAAAAGTGGACAAGTTTATATTTACTGTGTGTTTTCTCAAATATATAGAATCAAAGATACAAGTACAGATTCAACGCAAGTTCAACGGCTGCTTATGGATCCAAATATTGTTTTTAGTTGGCTACATCTATTAGGTTAAAATCATCAGCCATAATAACTGTGAGTTGAAAGCTGAGGATAATGATAGTAGGTAATTTACATACATAAAGTAGCTTACAGGAATGATAAATCATCTGGTGTTGACATGATAGTATGGGGGGACCCAAATGAAAATCTGCGCCGGGCCTCAAAAAAGCTTGGGCCGGCCTTGTGTCCACTCCAAAAACATCTGAAAAAGAAAAAAAAAGTCCCATAGTAAGTTTGTAGAGAAATATATTTTTCTTCTTCACCCATTTTTGAATGATTAACCACTCTTAAAAAGAAGAGAAAAAAATTATATCTGATTAAAATTGGTTTAAATGGTTGATTTTGTACCTTTGTAACATAGTTCTCAATCTTAAAAAAGGTCGATAGCAGAACCGTTCCATTACATTTTAATGTTTTGGGAATTATTGTCCTGCTAGAACATGTGATTGTCTACAAGTTTAAACAAACTAGCTGTTGCTCTGAGATGAATCTGAATAATTTGAACGCAGCTCTCTGTCTCTGTAATCTTACCCACTTCAGGCTGTTTAGCAGTAACTGAGTTTCCATTACAAATGTGCGCAAAATTTTGTTGATATTTCACAAATGTTGAAAAACACACATGTGGATTATTGACAATAAGTTAATGTTTTTTGTTGTCTGATTCAAAAGCCTCCAGAATATGATTTCAAAATCAGCAGCATGTTTGCTCAGCTGGTTTCCCAGTTTTGTGGTTAACTTACCATCCAGAACCACTTGCTGCATTCTTGTTGGTTACGCAGGAGGCTCCACTTCTGCTTTTTACTTAAGTAACTCATTATTCTAAGAGGTGACTGATTTCTGAGACATACAGAACTGAGAAAACATAAAAAAAAAATGATTTTCAAAGGCCGACACTGTTGATAATAATAATAATGATGAAGGTGATGGAACTGGCTAAAATACTGAAACATGTGAGGTACTTACTGTACGGCACGGCCTCTGTGGCTCCACAGGTTAATCTAATTTTCACAAATGCATTACAAATGTTGCTAATTAAAGGCGCAGTACACGCTGTTTGTCGTGTGGGTGAGTTCACGCATGCAGCAGATGTGCTTTCACCAGCACGCATGCAGTTCCGTCGTGGCGACTGCATGAATCGGTGGGGTGGTGCAATGAACACTTACATGACCCGAGAGCCTCCCATGACCACTGCTAACCATCTGTTGTCTGTTGCTGTGGCAACCATAAACAAACGAAGTCATGAAATGTGAAATTTCTTGCTGGTTAGAGAGTTTGTTATGGTCCTTTTCCTACACATTCCAACGATTTCACTGATAAGGACTATAGAACGGCGGCTCCCCCCACAATTATTTGATTGTATATTTTTGGATAACAATTGAACCAGCCTTAATGTGACATTAGTTGGGGATTAGCGCTTTATAAATAAACAGAACTGAACTGAATGAATTTTAAATTTTCACCTACCTTTCCGGGCTGCACAGTGGCAAGAAGGTTCTGGGTTCGATTCCCAGCCCCGGTCTTTCTGCATGGAGTTTGCATGTTCTCCCTGTGCATGTGTGGGTTTTCTCCGGGTACTCCGCTTTCCTCCCACAGTCCAAAATCATGACTGTCAGGTCAATTGGTTTCTCTAAACTGTCCCTAGGTGTGTGTGTGTGCATGGTTGTGTGTCCTGTGACAGACTGGGAACTTGTCCAGGGTGACCCTGCCTCTCGCCCGGACCGTTAGCTGGAGATGGGCACCAGCATCCTTCTTGACCCCACTAAGAAAATGGATGGATGGATGGATCTACCTTTCCTGGACGTTGAACTAAAAATGATTTAAATAATATGATTTTCACTTTGGTAAATTCAGTTTTTACAACAATAAAGTGGTTACCAAGGAAACTCTTCAATTTCTTCAATTTCATAACGGGCTACAGACAGATCTTGAGCTAGCTAAGGTTTGAATTATTGTTCTTACTGTACATGTTTTGAGCAGGTTTAAATAATAAACAGTCTCATTCAATAAATTAGAATATTATTGAAAAGTTAATTTATTTGAATAACAAAATTCATTAAGTAAAACACATGATGTGCATTAATTACACAGACTAATGTTTTCAAGCCTTTATTTTTGCTTAAATTATGAATTTTCACTTACTGCGAATGAAAAGAATTATGTTTAAGAATAAAATATAACATCACACTAATAAAAAACATTTATAAATGTGTAGATTAAAAGGTATGTTTAATAATACCTACTAAAAGTTTGTCATTTTCAAAAAGTACCTTTGTTCAGGCTCATCGAAACAAATATTAGAATTGACTATGAATGTATTTTGTTGTTGCTGGTGGTTTTTTGTGGCTGTTGTCTTGTCTAGGACCAATGAAGATCGACACAACTACGTTACTCAAATGTTCTGTTGTCTTTCCCATTTTTTAAAGTTGAAGGAAAGAAATGTATATCCTTGAACAAAAAGATATGACATATAACAAAATAAAACTTTCAAAAATACTATGATTAACCTGAAAAAAAGGGGGGAAAAAGTTTTATTAGGTTACTAACATTCAGCTTTAGTAAAACTGCAACCCTGAGGAAGTCGTCAGGCACTGCTTCCGACTTTATGATGTGGCTTTAACTATAAAATACAAATTCAGCTATATCAAACTATATGAACATACACAAGAAATCATCAGCACTGGGATTTTTGAATAATTTCTTTTAATTAATTGACAAAAGGAAATTTTTTCCCAATGGTTGCTTCAGTTCATTCGGTAACAAGAGCTACAACACTGAAAATAATAAAATAAGCTAATAAGAAAATAAAAATGTTCTCCTTTTGCAAGTTATGATGCTGATTTGCAACAGTAAAGGTTAAATAAGAAAAAAAGTTGTTCTTTGTCCCAGCTGGCTTTGAGTTTATGCAAATGGTCCACAGTGATGAAGTCTATTAAAAAATTTAACATTATTACTTTTTTATATATATATACAATCACCACTAAAGTCAAAGTGGAGCAGAGGCTGCTGAAGTGAAAAGTGAAATCCCTGTGTGAAGCGGAACGGGGATCCTGCTCCCATCCTGAAATGAACCTGTTTGGTTCCGATCTGCTGAACGCTAAGCGTGGCGTATCTTTCAGTCAGGTTTAGAATCAATGTGACGCCAGAGAATAATTCATTCACAGTGTTCAGTCTTACACAACATAACATGAACATGAAGGATAAAGCTGTGGACTAGAATCTGCTGCATGAAATTTGTGTGGCCGTGTCAGAATGCGCGCTACGTGCATGGATATGGCCACTACTGTCCCATGTGACGCTGTCTGTGGAATCATCAGATTTGTGTTTCACACTGCATGGTGTGGAACTGAGACACTCACCGGGTCGCATTTCTGGACTCACATGATGTCACGCTTTCACATTTTTAACTTCATGTTTTGTCTTTCTAGAACGTTAACGTTACCGACAGTGCCGAGTAGAAACAGGAGGTCTAAAGTCCTGACTTTACATCAATCAATCAATCAATCACAAACACTATGAATTGCAGAGCTTTGACTCAAGTTGTCTTAGGAAACGCAACACTTTCACTAAGGCTAAATGTACTTAAGGGGCAGTTCTATATATTTTCAAGGCACATGGCAACAGTTTATAGCATAATCAAGTATCTATGTTACTTTCAGTTTTAAAAAAAAAATGCTAAATATCAAATATGAATTAAAATAAATTTGGCTTTGCTTTGAAATTAGGCCTCTGTCTCTTTAAGAAGCTCCTGCTTCTTTCTGAAACTCCGCTTTCAGGAAGTCATCACAACACAGCTCCTCTATAAACCCTTTAACAATGTTTTAGCAGTGTTGCTCTGA
>NW_006800453.1:174945-195792 GCF_000485575.1 Poecilia formosa | reverse complement strand
CTGAAAACCTGATATCTAACGGACTGAATGTTTAATCTGTGCTCAGCTCGAGGAGCGAGCGGTTGCCACGGCAACGGGTGTGCGTAAACGACAAAGAGAGACGGAAAGTAAAAGGGTGTGAGTGGTTTAGAGTTGATCACCTGTTCAGGTTATTTTACCTTTGTTTACCTTTGCTGTGGTGCTTCTGAATCTCGCTTTGAGCTCAGAGTCTGAGAGGCTTTTCCTCTATCAAACATTTTTTTTGCTTCTTATGGAAATATTGATGTTGATGATACTTTCTCCAAAATAATAACCTTTTTCAACCTTTTCCATGCCATGATGCTCAGAATTTAGATCCACATGCAGCCACTTCCCAACAGAGCCCACATGCTGGCATTATAATCTCCACCTTCATTCCAGTACAACGGTCTGAAACGATTCTGAATTTGTGGAAATTCTTTAATGTGTTCAGTCTGTAAGTATGCTGGACTGGAGAGGATATTTCACCAACTTGTTTGTGTAACTACAATAAAAAGAGGGTTTAGAAATAGATACAGATGTTTGTGGTGCTGTTTGCAGAGTTACACAGTAAAAAAATAAAACCAATATCATGGTTTATTTAGCCTGTCATAGCTAGAAATGTGACTTTTCTCAAAGTCACATGTTCACCATGTTATTCATACATTTATAAACATCAGAGTTCCAAACTACACATTTAACTTGAAACTAAATATTTAGCTTAAAAATTAAAAATGTAATTTTCAAACTAAATATTTAGTTTGCAGACTAAGTATTTAGTTCCAAACCAGATGTTTAAGTCTGAGCTAAATATTTAAAGTTCAAACTAAATAGTTAGTTCACAAACTAAATATCTAGACCCAAATTAAATATTTATGTTTGCTGACGTTATATTAACAGTAACATAAGCAGTAATGCAGTTTTTCAGACTGATTTTTGTCTTCAGTCTCTCTCCAGCCAGCTTTACATTCAAAATGATTTTAACTGGAGCCAACACTAAATGCTGTGTCATTTTATATCCTCGTAACCGAGACGATGGAAAAAGCCTACAGAGGACTGGTCTGCCCCGTCCAGACTGCAGATTCATAAATAACTGTAATAAAATCATAATATACACGCTTGCCACTGGCAAAAAGAAAAAAAAAACCAAACAAACAAAAAAAATGGACAGCTGAGTCAGAAATGATCAAATTAGTTGAGCGGATCAGTGGCTGAAAGGATAATGGACATGTACTTTTCTCCTAATCAAGTTGAATGGTGGTTAACTTGAAAATAATTTCCACTGGGGAAAGCTGGATACTGCACCTAAAAATACACCAGTACACACCAGTAGATTTGCATGGCTGCATTTGAAACGCTGTCAGATGAATGGGAAACGTGGAAGCAGTCACGTTTCTCTCACTTCTGGAAGGTTAGACCCACAGACACGCAGCTTCATCTGCTTGTCCCACAATAATGCTGCCTTGCATTTCTCCTGTATTGATCTGAGTGCCGGTTCCTCCAGTGCTAACACACCGCCGGTGCAGCCTCAGCCACTGATCAAAGCATTAGAGCGCCCAGACAAGAAGCTGATGTCATCAGTTCTAGTGAAGTGTCAGTCTGACTGCAGCCATTATTTTTCTCTGTTTTGTGAGGTAATCTGTAGCAAGCAGACGAATGACCCCGATAGCTTTGGAAAAGGAGCTGATAGCAGACATCAGCCTGTGAGCCACCATATGAGGGAAAATATGGGCAGAAAGTTATCTCTCCCTCCTAAAGACAGAGCAGTGGTCAGCGGCCACGCCCTCGTCCTGAATACAGTTATTATTTGTTTCTTTAGTTGATTCAGGAGAAAGCACATCCCTGTTTTCGCCTGGATTCAAATGTTTGAGCAGTTCTGGCTTTTTAATCAGAGTTTAGTTTTGCTTTGTTGTGACTTTTTGTTAGTGTTTTTGCTAGTTTGTAATAGTAATTGTAGTCAGATGCTGTACAGTCTTGGTTTAGCTTTTATTAGTTAGTAGCAGTTTTAGTATTTTTATAGTTTGGTCAAATTTTAGGTGAAGAATTCAAAAAGGTCAAATTATTGTATTCTGATTATGTATTCATTGATAATGAATACTCAACAGAAGATACTATAGTAAAAACAATTATATCAATCATTGTTGAACAATGACTGGTGTTTTCTCCCAACTTTTGTAGTCTCCATTTTGTGGACCAGCATTAGCACCATTGGAGCTGATGCAAGCAAAATATATTTCACATCAGTTTGAAAGGCTGAAAAATAGATTCATAAATACAAAAATGAAGGATATTAGATTGATCATTTTTGTATGTTTTTGTTAGCTTTATAAATGCATGATACGGTTGCAGTTTGTTATAATTACATTTTCTCCATTAATTGCAGTTTTTATTTTTTCATTTTTTTTCTCAATTTCAATTTTCTTTATTTTGTTACTTTCAGTTAACAATAACAACCTTGGTTCTGACCATCTAGAATTTATTGATTTGGATGAGTTAGCAAATACTTTTGGCAATACAGAACTTGTTGTGAATGCTAAGGCTAGTTAGCATGGATAAACAGTTTTCTAGTAAACGTAATTAGTTTCGGTGCCATTAAAACATTTGGCAGGTACATGAGGATGATTGACAGCGCTAAGATCCACCTCCTGGCTCTGACTGCTTGTTTCTGACTGGGAGCAGTGCGTTTCTTCAGACGGTAGTAGCAGGTCTGGATGGAGAAGTTTCATCTTTCCACAGAATATCTGTGTCATAACACACTGCCACGACATGGTGACAGGACAATTTTAATAAATATGTAAAAAAAAGAAAAAACAACAACATATACTTAAAAAAAATCCATACTGCAGCTTTAAGAAAAAAGTAGAGCAAACAATGTGAGAAAAGGATGAGCTCATCTAGACGGCTACGTCAGGTTTGTGCTGATAAAAATCGGGCAAAAACTCCTGAACTATGAGGCTGACATTTTTTTATCTGGGTTTCAGCCTCATTTTTTAAAGGTAAATAATGACACAAGGTCAAATGTGTCACCTGCTGTTGATCCTGACCAGAAACAAATCTAATAATTCTTATGCTATTGTCATTTAAAAAATTAAAAGTAAAACGAAAACATTTTTAAAACGAGGAATGCATCAAATACAACAAACTCAAATCAGAATTTCAGCCCATCAAAACCAACAATTATTGACCCCTTTTTTCTCTGCATATTTACCTCATTTTCCACTTTTCAACATTTATTAGCTTTCCCATCAGCCATAAATTATTTCTAAGAGCCCAAATTAAACCTGCTATCAGCGTTTAAACTCTGTGTCCTCCATACTTTTGTGCGGGACTTTCTGTCAGACTCATTGTGGGCAAATAAAACCTTCCTGCCCTGAACTCCGAATGATCTGTCATATAAATAAATCTCCTGATTGCTTAAGACAGCTTGTAAACAGACGTTCATTTCCACAGCTTCCAGTCCACAATGAGGGGCTTCAGACCAAGTGTACACAGCAGCAGATTGAGTTAAAGTCTCCACGTGAGAGACGTGGATCGTCCCCAGACTCTGACATCGTGAACGTCCTTGTCGGATTAAGCGAATCAATCGGACTGAGTGGGAAAGAGGGAGACCAAGAGGACGAGAAGAAAGAGAACTCTGTTGGGGGGAGAGGGGGTGGGGGTTGTGATGGGAGGCAGCTCCACCCATAATTAAGTTACCCCGGCTGCGCTGAGGGTCCGTGTTTATGGCACAGAGGAGGGAGTTTCCTTCACTCTGTGGACAATCAGAGCAGAGGAGCGAGTTCTGGAACTCTCCTCCGGCTCTGACTTTTCCTGCGGCTCATCGCCCCTCACTCCGCCGCGACTGACTGACCCGCAGGACACCAACAGCCTGACGGAGAGGTGGAGGGAAGAAGAAGAAGCAGTTTGTAGTGGCACCTGCCCAAGCCTCCATCCCCGGTTTCTCTGCTGCATCGGCTGCCACCATGTGCGACTGTTTCCACCTGGCGTTCCCCAACTGGCACGCTGCCCCCTCTGGGACGGGTAGGCTCTTTACCTTTCCTGTTTCTTTACTTTATTTTACCCCATATGACATTGTCTTTCCTCTGAGGAGCGAAGTGGCTGAGCAGGGCAGTAGGGAAAGGGAATGTTTGCAATGGCGGCGGATGAGTCGGAGGCAGCTGGTGCTGATGCTGTGTGTTGCTGATGGGTGTGTCTGCAGAGTGCAGCGGACTGTTTGGAGATGCCATCATCAGAGAGAGAGAGAGTGTGTGTGTGTGTGTGTGTGTGAGTGTGTGTCTGTGTTTCTCCTCTCTGCCTTCCAGCAGAGCGTCTGGAGCTCAGACTCAAACACTCCGAGGCGCCGTTACTGTCGATTAGATCAGAAACCCGGAGGACGGCAACAGATCCCTCCTGGGGTTAGAGAGAAAAACGACAGCTGGAGACAGGAAATATAAAATTGATGCCAAAAATGGAAAACGGCAGTGCAGGGATCAAATGAAATATTAAAATCATCATCATCATCATCATCATCTGGTTTTATGGAGGAAGAAGTACTCAACGTCAGCTTCCTAAAATAATGGCCCAAAAAATACTTCACCTTTTATTAGATGATTTAGGTAAAAATAAAATAAAATAAAATAAAATAAAAATAAAAATAAATCACTTTTGGCAAAAAACATGACCATAGGCCGTTATCATAGGAAGGTGACAATAAGATTCCATGATCCTTAAAAAGTAGCAAAACTAATCCAACTGTGTCTTACTTAAATTCTATTGACTCTGTCAACTATATTAATGTGCAACATGTTTTTTTGTTGTTAAATTATGAGTTTATTAGTATTATTTACAAAACGTCTGGGAAAAAAAAGAACTGGTCACAGTGAATACTTCATTTATCTGCTGGCCTTTTAAATCTCTGCAGTTAAACATAACTGTTTCCAAACAAAGACAATCATAAATGAAACCGTCTCGAGCATCGTCCAGTAGAAATCCATCCATCATGTTTGTGATGATTTCCTGGTTAAACACACCTGGACTGATGTGACGGAGAGTTACGTATTTCAGCCGTTCAAATGAGCGGTTTTAGGGCAGGGATGCATCTAGAATATGGAGGACGCTGACCCATCAGAGCCAGAAATGGCCGTGGTGACCCCTACATTAGAGCTGAGAGTTTTAAAGGTACACCAACATTTCCTAATGCAGCATGACGCAAGATAAACACAGCAGGATTCCACAAAACGATAAAACTGAGCACAAAGTGTTGCAGAAAACAGCTGACAGTAACAACTTCCACACCGAAGAGTGGTGTTGTTCCTGCGACCTGTAGGGCTTCTTTTTTTATAATCAGAAATGTATTTATTAATTTATTTCCTCAGCACCAATCAGAGTTGGTCAAGAAAAAAAAAAGCATCTGATTCCAGCTGGCAGCTGATTTATTGGTGCGATCTCTTCAGGATTATTTCAGCTACTTTTTCTGAATGTTTTCTAGGAGTTTTTGATGCTGTTTCCCATTAATATGGAGATGAAAATGCAACCAGTCAAAATGCTGTCAGGAATAATGTTCATATCACCGGCTGCTGTCTGCAAAGTTATACAGTTAAAAATCAACAGCAAATTATTTCGGTCCACACTAGATATTTAGGTTTGAGTAAAATTTTACATCTAAACTACATATTTAGCTTTCAAGTTAAAATTTTAGCTTGGACCTAAATGTTTAGCTTTGAGCCAAATATTTAGCTCCAAGCTGCATATTTAGTTTATGAACCAAATTCTTAGTTCCAGCTCCAACCTAAATGTTCAGGTCCACATTAAATATTTAGTTTGGAGATAAATTTAGCTCCAAAATAGATATTTAGTTTGAAATATAAAAGTTTAGCTCCAAGCTAAATATTAAGCACAAGCTAAACATTTAGGAATAAGCTAAGACTTAGCCCCAAGCTACATATTTACTTTGCAAACTAAATTCTTATCTGTAAATTACATAATTAGCTCTAAGCTAAATATTTAGGTTCACCCTAATTATAAAGGGCCAACTTAAATTTAACTCCAAACCACACCATTTAGTTTGGAAACTAAAAATTTTGCTAAAAACTAAACATTTAGCACCTCATATTTAGCAGCTAGCTAAATAGTTAGGTCTGAGCTAATATTTAACTCCAAGCTACATTTTTAGCTTTCTAAATAAATATTTAGTTCAAAACTCTGACATTTATAAGTGAATAACTAACATGGTGTAAATATGACTTTGAATAATGAACCCTGTTTTTGTTTTTCACTTTACATGTTAAATAACCCTCTCTCATATTGTTCTTAAGTTTTGACTGTGTAACTTTTCAACGCATAAAGAAACTGAAAAGATAAATGTCAATCAAAATGAAGTAAAATCCAAGGTCAAGTGAAGGGCATGGTTCAGTCAGTCACATTCAGTGGCGATAACAATGTATTTACATATAAATATACGTATAAAAAGATGAAGTAGAACAATTATTAAAACTAACCCCAGACAATCATGTAAAAGTATTTGTACCCCATCGTCATAGCTACAGATGACTCTCTTGTCTTTGTTTTTCTCAGGAGGTTCTCCTCTCTCGTTTGGCTTCAGCTTGATTTATTCCTGCTCATGAACTGCAGAGTGCAACTTTAAGACCATCCTGAATTATTTATCCAGGCTTTCTGATGGGAATTATGCTTCCATCAGTCGTTCTTCTCTCCTATATAAAATACATTACCTCCAGCTGATAGGGTTCTCTGTTCCTAGCAGTCGGCTGTGTCTGTGCGGCGAAACTGGTCCACCGTCCTGTCACACACTTCACAGACCAATCATGACTCTGCACCTATTTTAGCTGTTTTTGTTTCCATTCAACAAGCTTTATGTGTTTTCCATAAGTCTTACAGTGACTGAAATGAAACATGCCTTATGTCAGCATAAGCATAGATACATCTAAGTTAAGTTAGAGTTATTAACCATTAAGTCACTAACACCATTTCCATGATTAGGAGATTTACTTTTTTATTATTAAGATTTGAGAGTGACTGTATTTTTATGTGAACTATGCCCTCTAGTGTTCAATATGAGAAAAGCATTTATTTTTAGAGAACGTTTTCTGCAGAAACAGAAAAATGAAATGATAATAAATAATAAAAAAAAAATGCTTTCATCAACTGCCTTGTCCAGTTGTAAAAAGTTCTGACAGAATCTCCTCTTGTCTGATTAAAGGGAGTGGTTTCTCTCTACTGCTGCATACTTTAACTGGACAGGCAACAGTCTAGTCAGTCACTTTAATCAAATTCAATTTGATTTATAACAATAATGACAAAAATACTCATAAAAAGGTGATTTATTCACAGTGTTGCTTGTACCATGACATGCTGAGTTTTTCGCAGTTCAAGCACAGAAATTAGACTTTTAATTAGAAAAGTCCTGGTCAGGATTTTTTTGTCCTCAACACTGATTCAAGGCATTTTAAATTAGGCATCAGCTAATACGCGTACCAGTTTGATTAAGTAAAAAACAAAGGAAAAAGAAAATAATTTCAACTTGATGATTTAATAGTTTTAAAGAGCATTAAGATGACATGCTATATTTCATCAGCGCAGTAAATTCACCTATGATTGCAGATCTTGCAGCATCTGTTTCCTTTTTTCTGATGGTGATAGATATTATATATTAAAGGAAAACTGAACAGGACATTCTTTTCTAAAGACAAGGAGCAGATTAGATAACAGGGTGGAGGCAGAGAGGGCTGTACTTCGGTCTGATGTGTTATCTGTTATAAGTCTGAAAATCCAACGTCAAGTCAAA
Organism: Poecilia formosa; assembly: GCF_000485575.1. Taxonomy (NCBI): domain Eukaryota; kingdom Metazoa; phylum Chordata; class Actinopteri; order Cyprinodontiformes; family Poeciliidae; genus Poecilia; species Poecilia formosa. Next base: position 188,015 of record NW_006800453.1, on the reverse strand, counting down.
GTCTGTTCAGTCTTTTCTTCTGGCATCTGGCAGGGCAGCAGCTTCAGAATGATGTTCTCATGTGCCACTTTTTATTCAATTCAGGGGTGTCCAAAGTGTGGCCCCGGGGGTCATTTGCAGGCTACAAGTACAGATGCAGATAGACTCTTTTATCCTGTTTTCTATTATTGCTGCTGAAACAACAGAAAAAAAAACTTTTGTCAAATAACCATTTTCTTCTTAAAAATGTTATTTCTGTTACTTTATACTCAGATTAAAGTATAAAACATCAGTACAGTCAACACTTCAGTAATATGTTAATAATCCTAAAATATCTCAGTCCAGAATCTTTTTTAACGGATATTTCAAACATACAAGCTCTGTTTGGTCAATACAAAATACAGGAGCTTAACTTTACAGGTTCATCATAGAGTTTCACAACCAGTCTTTGGTACACGCAAATAATTTTTTGTGAATGTCATGACTGTTACTTTCCTGAAATTATCTTATTTGTCTTCAATGTTAAAAGGAAAAATGGAAAGCAAAACAAAAAAGGTTTTTGATTAAGGCATAGTAAGGTAATATCCTGACGAACACCGGTAATATGCGCCAATGGCCAACAGCTGCTTCAGCTTCAGAGTTAAAAGCTAAACTAGCTAGCAAGTTTGATTCGGGCGTTAACACCGAGGTTAAAGCTGGATACAAACTACAATTCTTTCTTAACTACAAGTTACATCTGTTTTTAAACTTTTATTAAGTTCATATATTCTTTATAATACAAACCATATGAATATATCAACCTTACTGTTTGCTGTGTTGGACACCGAAGACTGCGAACAACTGAGGTAAAGACTTGTTGCTGAATTTGTCATTACTGTCAATAGAATTTAATCATTACTGAACTTTCTATTTACAAAATAATACGTTTGACTCACATTTCATGTCCTGCAGAATAGTATAATTTAGGCTTTTTAAAAAATTAAAATGAGAGTTAACACTGTTGTGATGCCTAATAAAGAAATATAGGCTCAGAAAGGCTTTAGAATCCACATACCTGCTGTTAATGTTTTCCACAGTTCTCTGAAGAATCATTAAAGCTACATGAAGATGAAGATATTTTTTTGATAGAGAATGTTGAAGAAGATTTTAGGTTATAATAAATTTAGGAAAAATCTCTGGCTCAATCTTCTTATGGATCCCAGGTTCTCACGGCGGACCGCATGTAGCCACACAGAAAACAACAACGAGTGTAGACATCACAGAATTACAGAGTTTAATCCAATAGAAGACAACGTATGAAATTACAACAGAAACTGCAGAACAACAGAGACATACATTCATTTACCTGAGACAAATAGAAAAGAAGAAGGAAAGAAAGAAAAGCAAAGACGTGCAAAGACGTCTTTGGAGAATTGCAAGAGCAAATCTAGTTTTGTTCCTCACCTGCACACATTTTTATAGTAAAGGCGTATTCTTGTTTTTAATTTATTCAAATAAGGCGTACCTTTGCTCATCCAACCAGCAGCTGTCTCTGACCCTTTTTAAAACTTCCTGCAAGTCACGATCTAAGACCATTTATCACCATTGTTTAAACGAAGTGAGAGCAGAGACTCTCCTGAACTCCTGCTGTTTTATAGCTTTTCACAAATGAGTGTGAAAAGCTGGAACTTCTCCTGATTGTTTCCCACACCGATAAAGGGCAGTTCAAAAGATCTTAGCAAATCATCTGCTGTAACTACAGATAACATAAAGGTCAATAGGGCAGAATAAGTTATTAATCTGAAAACTATAATTAGGCTATTTCAATCAAGACATGTTCAGTTTTAAAACTAGCATATTGTAAATTTATTTTCTTAACAAGTAGCACTCAAACATAGGGAGAAATACAAGTGAAAAAACTCAAACTAGGAATAAATCCTGAGACTCCCTGAGTTATTAAACAGGCTAAAACAAATGATCTGGATACATTTTTAACCCATCAGTTTCAGCAATAGAAATTGCTTTTCTTAAAACTTTGTAACTGCTTGTTTTTCCTCTATTCATGAATTATTCTTCAATGAAAAAGAGGACCAGCCATTATGCTTCACAATTAACTAGGAGCAGTGATATGTAAGCCGCCTGTCACATGGAGGGGAGTGTGTGGTTTTAAGTGTTTCTCTCACAAATATGCTACAAGTCTTGTTTTACACTAAACCTGTTTTATTCTCATAGCAGTTCACCTGTAGGATTTTCTTTTCTGGTTTTATTTTCAAAAACTGTTGTAGTTCATAGACACGGACTGCCTCTCATCTCTGGTGATGTTGTATCTTATGATACGGTAGCCCTGACAAATTCCAGAGCTGTGATGAAACTCACTGTATGTTTGCAGCAGATTAATAGATTGAAAACATGTGCTTTCACTGTCTCATGTCCCAGCAATTTATGCAGAAAATCCAATTTACTCCCCCGCCCCTTTTCACTTAAATCTCGTTAAATTTTGGATCCAAGCAAACCGTCCTCGACTAAAAGCGACTTGTGTGTGTCCGTTGTACAAGAAGTGAGCACAAATAATAAACCGTGTTGTGTTACATGAACTTAATGTCCAGGAAAGCTTACTGGTACTTTTACATAAGAGACTCAAAAAAGAAGAGATTTTTTGTAAAGAACAAAATTTAGATTTTTGACATTAAGATTCTAATATTTGAATTAGTATCCCAATTCCAGCCATCATGTCGCTGTATTAATACACAATAAGTGCCTGGAAAAGTATGTTTTAGCCAAATCCAAATCCTATGTTGCACTTAAAAATACAGTGTTGTACAAACCTGAATCACAAATATACAGTTTGCTGCTTGTGCTTTATCTTTTACCTTTATAAAGCACTAGCAAGATTCAAGATTTTCACCTCATCTGATCAACAACTTTAAAGGTTGAAGTCTCAGAATGGGTTCCAAATATAAATCTGATCATACAACATTTTGGCTCATGCTGGCCTGGTGCCACGTTCCCCAAGATGATACACAGTCGTATGGACCATGTTGTGTTCCAACATGATGCTTGTGTTGGACGATCCATACCCAGCACAAAGGTCTGACAACAAAACAGAGCTCCGATTCAGAGCATGAGGTCCTTTCTCTTGATCACACCTCTTAAAGTCATTAATCATTTCCCAGGTGGTCGTTGAAGTCCCCAAGAGCACAACTGATTCCCTGAGTCAATCAGTCAATTGTCTGTTTTTTCCTCTGTTGGGATCAGATCCATGTTTATTGGGGAGAAACAATATTTTCATTTTTATACATCTACATTTGTCTGCCTTTCAATGTACTGACGGCCTGTTCAGCGTGTCGGCCGACTCTCACCCAGTGACCACTGGAGACCGGCATCAGAAGAAGAAAGTACATAGTTTTTCATTGATTTTTTTTTTTTCATTTGAGAATGTCGTAAATATAACATAGTCTTCACTAAGTCCTAAAACGATTTGAATCTAAAACCTAACCTCATATTCCATAGTGTATGATTTCGATGAAGACTACAAATGCACTTAGTTCATCAATAACCACCTGTGGCCACCTTTACGCAAGCATAAGTTTTGCTAATTTATTGTTCTGAGACAATGCCAAAGACTGAGACATAAGCAATGGTCTCAGAGAAGCGGCTGTGGGTTGTATTGCTGCACGTTCAGAGAAAGCTGAAGGAATTTTAATACTGTGAACTGTTCGAAACTGGCATGTTTTTAAGACAGACAAATCCAAACGAAACAGATGAGGTCCAAAACTATACATCTATATTTATGCAGCAAACCCGGTTACATACGACTTTCAGCCAAGAAATATGACGTTTCAAGCGCTCTGTTTCTAGACCAGAATAAAATAGGAAACCAGTACAGGTGACAAATGAAATCAGGATGTGACACACAACTCACTACCAGGTATGACTGGAACCTAAACTCTGTCCCGCCTCCCAGCATCTCAGAGTGAGCAAAAGACTTTAGCTGCTTTGGCAGTCATACACACTGAAGGACTGCTTGGGGACAGATAGAAACAGCTTCTTGTTAACACTCGGCTCACTTCCAGGCGCTCACAACCAGCAACCGTGGGTAAGTGAGCTTTGATTTTGATGAAAGGATTCTGCTACTTGAACCTGGTCTAAAATGTAGATGTAATGAATGCATTTATTCCTCTCAATGTTATGGCCTGGGCAGCTGCAGATTCTTTTGTTTTGTTTAAAAGAAGCTTTTGAACTATTAAGGACTGTGGTGTGGTTACTCTGAATTCACAGTGTTTCAACAATGTCTGAAAAGTTCATTTTTATTAGAAGCCACAAAGAAGGGGAGCTGTAATATCGTTGAACCACTCTGCTTTCTCAAGACAACAACACAACCTGAAAAAGGCACATAATTTTGACCTGCTAGTGTTTGGGCTTATCTGTCTTCTGATGCACTTACACAAACTGAAATACTTTTCCACATGACATACATTACTGTGAGGCGGAGGATGGGGGAGGGAATAAACTGTGCAAAGGCACATCCGCAAATACTACAGTAGATACTTCAGATAAGTGCACACATCTTTCCATTTATTATCTCTGACATTTTTTTCTTGAAGCCTGGAGATAAAGTTTTGATTTCGAAGTTTACCCTTTTATGTTAAACATATTCAAAACTAGTTTTCTCAGCAACCAAATCCATAAAATCCCATGTCAAAAGTAAGCAAGGCATTCAAAAAAATGTGGGTGTTACGCTTTGAAAAATGCCCTTCTCAAAGCAAGTTAAACTATAGAAAACAATATATTTTTTTATAAGTGAAAAGCATCAGGCAATGGAACTAGTACGTTTTTTTTTTATCAATAGTCAGAAATTATTGAGCTCTTATATCTTGCTGAAAAGTAACTTCTAAGTTAGTTTTGCCTTATTTCAAACATACTGACATATTATGCACTAGAAAGTAGACCAAAAATACTTTGTAAGATTTTGTGTTTTGGTTTATTTTGCAGAGTATTCTCTATCATATTTTGGTTTACGTTAAATATTTTTGAGGCTGGTTATTTTAAATTAATCAGTCAACTTTTCCAGTCGTTAATGTATGTGAAACATTGAGAAATAGAAATAAAATCGACAGCGGCTTCATGTTAAAATACCGTCCATTCAGACTAAAAGTAAAGAGTGGTGGTCTTAATCAGAATTTTACTATGTTTACAAAGATCAACTATAATAAAAAAAATAATCAATAATAATAAAATAATTATAATAATAATCAGACAGCTCCTTCTCGACAACCATGAGGAGCCAGCCTATGAGGCTTCAAAGTTTAATGTGAGAATCAATACAGTGGATCACTTAACAGATGGAGGAGGCAGCGGCTCCCTGAGGAAATCGTTGCCAGGAAGAACTCTAAATAGTTCCACCGTCGGCTCCGGTGTCGTTCTGAACCTCAAGATGAATCCTGTGTGCGAGGCTGGATGGAATTCCATCTTTTTAACTCAACGTTATTACATTACAGTTTTCTGTGCATCAAGAGTATTTGATTGGATTTGTGTCGTTTGTGGAATGATGTCAAATATTCCACATTGCCATACTTTCCCGTGTCTCATGTAGTTGTTTGGAAGCTCTGGTGAACTCTCACCTTCTGAGTTGGTTCTAAACGCAGGCTGGAGGCAGGACCAGTCAAAGTAAAGCAGAAGGTTATTAAAAAGATGCACTCATAAGAAAGGTGTGCAGAGCAGACCAGGAGAAACCAGTGGCACATGGAAATGTCGATACGGGGATCTAACAATGAATGTGAGAGATCTGGCAGTATACATAGGCAGTGAGGAGGTGATTACTGATGCAAGAGCAGGTGGGGCTAATTATCTGAATGTGCAGCAGCTGTGGCAAGGCAGGAGCCGAGGCAGAGAGGGGGAAAATTTATAGAAAATCAAAAAGAGATTAAAAGAAAGATGACAAGAGTAAATTCAAAATCATATGAATCCACCGAACTAAAACAAAGTGACAAAAACATTGTGTTGGTTTGTTCATTAAGTTTAGACATGATGTTAGATTTCTTTTGGTAATATTTTGGCTTGTGTTTTTAATTTTTAAGCAGGGAGAAGACTGCGAGCACCAGAACCTGCCACACAGGATGATTCAGTGAGTAACCGGAACCTACTGGAAAATCACACTCTATTATTTCCCTGATCTGTACCTTTATCTAAACTTACTCCACAAGCATGATGTACGTTCATAGTACGAATGACAGAAATAACTTTGTTTTCATGTTAGCTGACTTTGTTCACACAGATATGCGAAGAACCGACTCAGTTTGCCGAGGGGGAGAGACCCCGGCCACAAGGGTCATCCCCGGTCCAGGAGTATCCAGAGGGGGCAAAATACGCTGACAAAGAGGTACAGAGAGCAAAGATACAGCTGAGCTGCACAGACATGAACCGTCCAGGAAAGGAAAGAGAAATTAGTCTGAGTTGATTTCCTTTCTCAGCTGAATTCATTTGGAAATACTTTAGCATTTTGATTCTGGATTTTATTTCTACTGAGTCCAAATTTCTACAATGATGGAAAAAGTAAACATGAGATCTGCCAGAGCTCACAGTGGGGAAATCAGTGGTTTCTCACTTAGGCCCTGTTTGCGTAACGTTTCCAAAAGGTTTTTTTGTTGCACATCTGACAAAAATTGTGTTTACACACAAGCTGTACTGGAAAAGGTGCAGTGTGAATTTCAGACCAGTAGGAGGCGGTGAAACTTTGTGTATTTTCTGATCCAGACGTGTGTTTATATAATCATTCTATATGTCTTTGCTGACTGCATACATTTTCCACAATGGGCAGATTTCACATTTTTATTTTTTTTAGACCTTGCTTTAACACACCACATCATCTGTGGAGGTGCAGCAGAAAAGAAAGAACCATTGTTATAGATTTATTCTGTGCATGGGTCAAAACTTAGTCCACAAGCACAAGATGGGCTGACTGATGCCATTGTTTCCATAATGTTTTCACTTTGCACTTTGAAAGGATTTGAGTCGCATTTCATTTTTAAAAAGTTTTGCTCTGGAGCCCGTTGTCAAACCTATGCGTCTTTGTCAAAAAAGAAAAAATGCTGCTGCCATGGACACAAGAGGCCAAAACATTTGTATTTTATTGTCCCGGTGTTGTCGTGGAAACAAGTCCTTATTCCAATTTAAAATCCAAGATGGCTGCCAAGTGTTTGAAACTGTTACAAATACAGTGACAAACTGTTTATTTAGGCTTTTATCTCTCCCACAACTGTACAACTTCCTTCAGAGAACATGTATATTCCTTTAGCTTGTTTTGCTAATAGCAGTTAGCTTGTCACTGAGCACAGCAACTAGCAAATTCCAATGATTTTCCTGACTTATAACTGTTAATGCTGTTAAATCTTTTCCAAAGCCACATTCCAACTTTAATGTTTTCTAAACATAGATCAATGTACTCGCGCAGTCCTTTTAAAACTTTTTATAAGCTTTATTTTTAAACTTGTACAGGTTTAACACAGAGACAGCCCATAATACTACCAGAGATACTTATACCACAGCTTGTGAATAAAGCTTAGAAATGTAATAGAAATGAAAATCTTTCCTGTTTTTATATCTGTATGTATGGTAGGCTAAATTGATATTTCAGCATTTGAACAAAACAACACCTTTCTAACACTACTGTTCTTAGTGTGAAGAACATGATGCAGACCACAAAGCTGGGAGTGGACACAAAGGTAAAAAGTCTGGCCTCGGCTCCATCTTCGAGAGGACCTCCACTCCAAAAATGAGTAAATTAAAGGTCTGACATTCACACCATTCATCCTTCACATGCAGGAATCCATATAGGCTGTGAACCTGCAGTTTAAGTAAGAACATCTGTCCTCTTCGTTTCGGGTGTGTCTGCAGGAAGCTCCCAGTCCTGAAGGTGGCGTTATAGTGAACACAGCCCAGGATGGGTGTGCAGAGGGTCTGGTTTATGGCGGAGGAGGGAAAGAGGGGATCTTCATAAAGAAAGTAGTTCCAGAGTCACCAGCTTCAAAAAGTTTAAAAGTCAAAGAAGGTTATTTATTCATTTTATTATGAATACTAATTAGATATACATGATTATTAATTTGTGCAACGTCAATGTTGCACAAATTTGTGTAACAAATTGATCTGTGTAACAAATTAATTTGTCTAACAAATTAATTTGTTACACAGGTTCAAAACAAGTTAGAAATAAATAACAAATAATTGTAATTTCAATTATTTTGTCCTAGTTTGTTCCTTAAACACCACTTATTTTGTTGCAACAGATTGAAAGTCAATTCTTCTTTAGAGGATCTGATCATTCTTTTTTTTTTCCCCCATTGATTTTTTTTGTAGGTGATCAGATTCTGAGCGCCACAGTGTATTTTGACAACATGTCGTATGAGGACGCCATTCAGATTCTGGAGCATGCTCAGGCTTACAAGTTGAAGCTTTGCCTAAAACGCCAACCGGACATCACAGAGACGGAACCAACTATCGATTCAGACGTTATTCCTGTAACTATTTTGAAGTTGTATCTGCTAGTATTTTTTTTCATGAATGTAATTTGATATTTAATGTTTCCGTTGCTTAACAGGAGGAAGATGTCGGCTCCACAGAGATGAGGGAGCAAGGAAAAACCAGAAGACGTGGCGACGCTCGCATCTCATGGCCAAAGTTTCCCTCCTTTGGAAAAGGACGTAAATCTCGTTTCACGAGGTCTCACAGTTCGTCAGAAGCAGATGAGCAGAGAAAACTTGAGCTTAGTCCTACGACAAGTGACACAGAGTCACCTGCAAAATCCCAGGATGCCCTGAAAGGAAAGAAGAAGCATAAAATAAAGTTCTCTGGTCTAACGAGAAGAGGCCGCATAAGTTCATCTGAGGACCAGGACACGGATGCTCCAACATCTGGGCAGATGAGTAGTGACGTTCAGCAAAAGCAGGAATCAGACACACTTTCACCTGAGTTCCCTGAATACCCCATTGGAGAAACACCAGAGGTTAATGAACAGGCAGGGGAAGCTGTGGAGTCTGGCCCGGTTCAACACAAGGTGGAACTCGTCAGTATAGACGCTACTTTGAAAACCGCAGATCAAACCGTATCGCTGGGCGATCCGGAAGGCCAGTCTGGAGCTCCAAAATCCCCAGACGAGAAAAAAAAGAAGAAGGAGAGGTCAGAATTAAAAATAAAGATCCTGGGGAAGGACAAATCGCACAAAAAAGACGCAAAAGCAAAATCCTCTCCCAAAAGGCTTAAGACTCTAGGAGCAAGTGTTGAAACGGAAGATCTTCCAGAAGCAGGAAAATCTGCTGCTATCTCAAGCTCTGAGTCAAAAACCAAACTGCTGGGAGATCAGTCTATGGTCGGTGTAGATAGCAAAAGCCAAGGTGGAGAGAGTTCAAAGCTAATCTCATCCAAATCCATTACATCACAGATAAGTTTACCAAAGGTGGAACTTGACATATCAGTGAGGAAATCTCCCAAAAAAGGCGACGACAAAACACAGAAAGGAAAGGAGACGAAACTGAAGCAATCCAAAAAGTCCAGTCCAAAACATAAGCAACCTGAATTAGACATGAGCAACGTTGCTAATGCAGAAGAAATGCAAAAGGTGAACGATCAAGAACCCTCAACTATAACTGGCCACGTTTCCACAACACAACTTCCCAAACGTGAAGACATTGAGATTCCAGGAATGGAGGACATGTCTGTGAAAACCACCGTGGAAACTAAAGCTGATTTTAAAAAGCACAACAAAGAAAGCAAGGCTGAAACAGTGCAAATGTCAATTGATGTTGATAGTGTGAAAGAAGCTGTTTCTAAATTACCTGGATTTAAGCTGCCTCAACTGGATATATCTGGGGTGCCTATCCCAGAAGAAATAACTGTCATAGATGCTAACGCACAAAGAATATCTGTAAAAACGCCCACCAAAGTTGCAAAACCAAAACAAGAACATCTGACAAGCTCTGACACAACGGCATCTTCAGAAATCTCCAAAACAATCTTTTTAACTGACAGCAGGTTTGATTTTAAGAAATCTCAAATGGAAGATAGGACCAGCCCAACAAAGTGCAAAGGTGAAGAGGAAAGTAAAGAAAACGAATTTGAAACAACAAACGGAAAAGCAGCAACAACAGAAGAGCTGAAGACGTCCACTAGGCCAAAGATAACGATGCCTAGCTTTGGAATGTCAGCAAAAAGCAGAAGACTGCCTTATATTGGGATTGACATGCAGAAACCAAGCTTCATTCAGGAAAACGAGCTAACAATGGAAACAAGGAAAGATGAAAAACAAACTGGAGAGGTCATATGTAAAGTCAAAATACCTGAACTTGACGGTATTGAGTATATTGACTCAACGGACGAGTCGTTCAAAAAGGATGGTGGCTTGACAAGTTTTAATGTAAGTACTGACACAAAGACAATACTTGCCATTTCTTTAGAAAGTAAAGAAACATTTGATAAACCCGAAGATGAAAGGAATAAGATGTCCAAAGTTGGAACATCTCCTTTGGGCACACCCAGTGGAAAAGAGGATATCTCTGACGAAGGGACAACAAAACCTCTTGACGGAGATGGAAAGAGTACATTTAAATGGCCAAACCTGGACATCTCAGTGCCAAAAATGAAAGGAACAATAGTTATTAACACATCTAAGAAAGACACAGTTCACACAGAAGCTCTGGCTAAAGGAGGGCTAATCCCAGAGAGTGATACACTCCTCAAGAGCTCAGATGTTCCTAAAGAAATTGCAGAGGCAGAAAAACCTCAAGTGGAAATAGAGCCAACTGAAACTGAAGGCAAGTTTGATTGGGAAGCAAGCAAATTTGCGAAGTTTGGAATTAAAACGGCAAAAATCAAAGGCCCAGAATTTAACTTGAGTTTGTCAAAGAAAGAGATACCTGGTGAAGCTGCAGATAAACTCCCAGAAGCATCTAAAACAGAAGTTACTCCTGGAAAGGGAAATGTATATTTTCTAAAGCAAAAGATGCAGTTAGAAAAACCTGGAGAAGTCAAACCTTTGCAGTCCAAGGGTGAACATGTACAAGGAGGCAAAATAAAAATCCCAAAGTTTGGAGTCAAAACAACAAAACTAGCAGGTCCTGAGATAAGCTTGTCTAAGAAAGATGCAGAGGTTACCCTGCCAGAGGTGAAACCTGAGATCAAACTCACTGAAGGTTCAGAAACAGATGTGAACATAGATAGTGTTAGGCCAGAAGAAAAGAAAGGAATAGAAAAGTCTGATCAGAAAATCAAAACAGTGCAGAAGGAAGGTGAAGCGAAAGGATACAAGATCAAAATGCCCCAGTTGGGAATCGCACTGCCAAAAGTTACAACACATGAGTCAGATTTAAGCCTGTCGAAGAAAGCTAAAGATCTGACACTGCCTGAAGTTAAAGGAGAAATCAAAGATCTTGAGGTTGAAGGAACTGGATCATCAACAAAACTAGATGTTAGAGCTCCTGGAATTAAAGTTGAAACAAAGGATGTTGAAGGATCGTCGTCAAAATTCAAAATGTCCCCTTTTAAAATTCCCAGAATTGGAGCTGCTACTCCAAACCTCAGCGGTGAGGTAAGTGAAGCTCCTGAAACACACACAGTGGAAGATGGGCCTGGTATTGATGCTACCATACCAGACTGTGATGTAAAAATTAAAGCATCTGAAATTGATGGAAGAGCAAGTAAGTTCAAAATTCCAAAATTTGGAATATCACTCCCAAAACTAAAAGGTTCTGAAACAGATACAACCCAATCCCAAAGGGTTGATGTAGATGTCACATTGTTTAAAGGTGACACTGAAATAAAACTCATTGATGCTGAGCATGAAGAACCTGGTATCAGGCTGAAGGGAACATTTCCCCAGATTGGAGTTCAGCAAGATGTTGAGTACTCAGCATCAAAACCTGAAATCACAGTGCCATTTTCTGATGCTAAAGCAGAAGTCAAGGTGTCGCAAGTTGATGGAGAAAAAATCAACTTTTCATCTCCTGTTGTCGTTAATGAGACACCAGAGGTGGAGATCCCGACCATGAAGGCTGAGAATCACCTTGATGGACAAGAAGAAAAGATGAAGCTGTCAAAGATTGGAATAAAGATGCCCAAAATTAAAGGACCAGAATTTCAACTTGGACTCTCAAGTAAAGACACAGATGTCATGGAGGCAGAAGGCAAAGTGGACAATAAATCTAAGGCAGAAATCCCAGTTCCTACAGCAGATGTTAGTCTGGGAAAAGCAGAAATCTTGATACCTTCTGGAAAAGTGGAAATTGGAAAACCAGAAGTGCAAACTCAACCTACAGTTGAAGGACAAGGAGGCAGGTTCAAAATGCCAAAGTTTGGAATCACAATGCCAAAAGTCAAAGGACCTGAAGCAAAGAGGGATGTAGAGGTGAAACTTACTGAGACCAAGACTGACATAAAAATACCTGATGCTGATTTTGAGGGACCAGATGTGGAACAATCACCATCAAAATTTAGTATGCCAACTTTCAAATTACCAAAATTAGGACTGGGCACTTCAGACAAAAATGTAGAAGGAGATGACATTGATAAGGACATTCCTGATGAGGTTCTTGAAGTTACAATTGTTGCACCTAGCTCTGACCTCTCAAATATTGATGTTGACACACATCTTCTTGAAAGTAAAGTTGAAGTTGCACTTTCGAGTGATGATGTGAACAAATACTCCATTGAAGTGGAAGCTACAGCTCCACAAATCAAAGTGTCAAAAAAAGAAAAAGAAGGGTCACCATCCAAATTTAAGATGCCGACATTCAAGTTACCAAAATTTGGGCTTTCTGTTCAAAGGTCTACTGAAGAAGAGCCTCCTCTGGACAAAGATCTCAAAACAGGAGAAGGTGAAATTACGACTTCTGGAGAGATTCTTTCACCAAGTCTAGAAGAACCAAGAATTGATGTTAAGGCTCCAGCAGTAGATTTAAAAACTACAGGAACTGAGAGTGAAGGAAGAGGAAGAAAGTTTAAACTGCCAAGTCTTGGTTTTTCATCATCGCAATCAAAAGGTCCTGATAGTGACATTACCTTACCCACAACAGACGTTGACATTACCTTACCCACAGCAGATGTTGATGTTACAGTACCACAAGTCA
>NW_006800453.1:162555-173671 GCF_000485575.1 Poecilia formosa | reverse complement strand
TGAAGTGGAAGCTAAAGCTCCAGAATTTAAAGGTACAAAAATAGAAACAGAGGGGTCACCATCCAAGTATAAGATGCCGACATTCAAGATGCCAAAATTTGGACTTTCTGTTCAGAGTTCCACAGCAGAAGTGCCTCATTTGGACAAAGATTTGAAGATAACTGAAGGAGAAATGACAATGTCAGAGGAGGTCATTGTAGTTAGCACAGAAGGACCAAGTGTTGAAATTGAGGATTTATCCATAGAGTCAAAAAAACAGGGAAATGAACATGAAGGAAAAGGAAAAAGGTTTAAGTTGCCAAGTCTTGGATTTTCTGCTACACAGACCAAAGTGCCGGACACAGATTTAAGCTTGAAGACAGGTGTAGATGTTACACAACCAGAACTCAAAGCTGAAGTCAAATTTCCTGATGATGAACTGAAAAGAATAGAAACAGAAATAGAAACTAAAGGACCTGAATTTCAAGTCGAAGCAAAGGACATTGGAGGATCAACATCCAAGTTTAAAATGCCAACTTTTAAATTACCCAAATTTGGGCTTGCCACTCAAAGTTCCACTGAAGAAGTACCCTCTTTTGACAAAGGTGTCAAAATCAGTGGCGGTGAAACCACAGGCTTAGAGGAGGTACTTACAGTTACTACAGAAGGACCAAGCGTTGAAATTAAGGGGACATCAGTAGATTTCAGCACTGAAGGAAGTGATCTTGAAGGAAAAGGAAGGAAGTTCAAACTGCCAAGTCTGAGTTTTTCAGTACCTCAAGCCAAAGAGACAGAGACTGATTTGAGCTTAAGGACAGATGTAGAGGTTAAAGTACCAGAGGTAAAAGCTGAAGTCAAACTTCCAAGCAACAAATCTTCTGTTGAAGTGGAAACTAAAGCACTTGAAACCAAAGATACAAAAAAGACTACAGAAGGATCACCCTCCAAATTTAAAATGCCAAATTTCAAGTTACCAAAATTTGGGCTTGCTACTCAAACTTCCACTGGAGAAGAACCTCCATTAGACAAAGGTGTAAAACCAGTAGAAGGTAAAATCACAACTTCTGAAGAGGTTATTGTAGTTACCACAGAAGCACCAACCATTGAAATCAAGGGTCCATTATTAGAGCTAAAAACTGAAGGAATTGATCATGAAGAAAAAGGAAAAAAGTTTAAGTTGCCAACTCTAGGTTTTTCTGCGACAGAGGTCAAAGGGACTGGCAGTGATTCAGGGTTGTCAAAGACAGAAGTAGATGTTACATTGCCAGAAGTAAAAGCTGAAGTAAAACTCCCTGATGACGAGAATCTGATAAAAACATCTGCTGCAATAGAAATTAAAGGACCTGAAATCAAAACAGTGACAAAGGAAGCTGATGGTTCACCATCCAAATTTAAAATGCCTGGATTCAAGTTACCAAAATTTGGGCTTACTACTCAAAGCTCTACGGAAGAAGGTCCTCCTTTGGAGAAAGCTGAGGAGGATAGTGAACCTAAAAACACTGTCACCATGATAGATACTAAGGCGACTGAAATAACGGTTGTGTCAAAGGACACTGATGGATCACCATCCAAATTTAAAATGCCAACATTCAAGTTGCCAAAATTTGGCCTTGCTACCCAAAGTTCAAACAAACAAGTACAAGATGCCAAAACAGTGAAAGGTGAAAGTACTACTTTGGAGGAAGTTCTCACAGTTACAACAGAAGAACCAAGCATTAAAATTAAGGGTCCATCTGTGGATCTAAGGAGTTCAGAAACTGATGATGAAAGAAAAGGAAGTAAATTTAAACTTCCAAGCCTTGGTTTTTCATTATCACAATCCAAAGGACCGCATACCAACATCAGCTTACCCAAGGCAGATGTAGATGTCACAGCACCAGAAGTCAAAGCTGAAGTTCATTTTTCCGATGCAAAAGTGGAACAACCTTCTGTGCAAATGGACGTTAAGTCTCCAGAGATCAAAGCTGATATTGACATTACATCAGAAGTTAAAATGCCTAAAATTACATTACCTAAATTTGGAGCTGTAACCCCACATGTCAATATGGAAATACCTAAAATGACCAAAGAGAAAAGGGGTGATGTGGATCTTCATGTTGATACAGATTCAGTAGATTTGAATGTGAAAGAAGGGGAACTAAAGAAATATGAAGTCCAGCTACCTGGTGCTGAGGCAAAAGGCGAAGATGTACCTACAGTTGAACTTGAAGGTAAAGTAAAACGGCTAAATTGGACTTTTCCTAGCATCTCATTTTCAAGAACTGGTGGTAAAGCCTCTGAAGTCGATGTCAACATGGAAGCTCCAAAAGCTGGTGTTACGTCAATGGAGACCAAAATCTCAGATGTTGATGTTAAAAAATCTTCAATGGTCCCTGCAGTAGAAGCAACCCCAGCTCCAGAACTTGACCCAGGCTTAAAGAAAAGTAAGTTTTCACTTCCCAGATTTTCATTTTCAAAGCCAAGCTTGAAGGAGCCTGAAGTAAAAGCTGACCTCCCAGATCACGGAATAGAAGTCGAAAATTATGAAACTGACATGACAACAGAGTTCAAACTCTCTGCAGATGAAGACAAAAACGTCCTAACTACTTTTGAAATGACAACTTCTGAGGCTGAAGTCAAGTCCAAAAAATTCAAAATGCCAACTATGAAAATGCCAAGATTTGGCATTGCGTCTTATGAGGTAACAACAGAGACGCACATCTCAGATCAAACAGCTGAAGACAATGGAAGTCAGCTGGGAGAGGGTGCTGCTGTTATCATCAAAGGTCCAAAGATTGATTTTAAATCAGATGCCCCCAAATCAGAACAACCAGATCAAGAAACCCTAAACACAGAAAGTGATAGTGCGGTTCAAGGATCTCCAAGTAAATTCAAACTGCCTACCTTTAAAATACCACGGCTGGGTCTTTCAAGATCCAAACCTGAAGATGAATCTGTTCACTTTGAGCATGAAAATAATGAAGATCAACTGGAAATGAAGACTGAGCCAAAAGAAGAAAACCTATCACCAAAACTTAATTTAACATCATTTGGTGACATTCTTAAGTCGATTGATGTTGACTTTGACGTTCGAAAAGTGGACAAAGTTGATCAAGATGTTGAAACCTCAAAGGAATCTCATGAACCAGGTGAACCCACCACAATTCACATAGCGGCAAAAACAAAGAAAGATACCACCAAAAGTCCAGAGAGCTCGAGCTGGTTTAAATTCCCGAAGTTTGGCCCGTCTTCCCCAACAGAACAACAAAAGATTCCTGACAAAGCAGAACAAGTAAAAGATGGCAGCCCAGAAGGGGAAACCAAGGACGAGGAAGTAAGTCCCACCCTTTCTGTCCAATCATCAGATGCTTTTGCTGATGTAAGCTCTACAATCACAAGTGAGCCTGTTGGCCCATTCATACCTTCCCCAACCAAGGTGACAGTCAAATACTCTGACGAAAGTGCAGGTGCTGGACTTGAAGAGATGCACAGTGACATTATAACTTCCACCACAAGGACTGAGCTGATTACAGATGTGCCCTCCTTGCCGGAGAAGATCACTATTTTGTCTTCTGGTGTTTCATCTTCTTCTGAAGATACAGTAAGACTAACGTCGGGAAAAATACACATCATTACATCAAACATACAGCCTACTCCTGAGTCACAACATGCCAAGATTCTGTCTGCTGTCCAAGTCCAATCAGCCGAAGGCTTTGCTTTGCAGTCGGAGGGAGATGAAGCTCCATCGTGGATGGTCCAAGATGTTCAAAGTGCCACAAGGACAGTCAAACACTTAGTCCAAGAAACAACAACTGAAAGAAGTGAGAACAAGGAGACCGTGGTTATAACCAAACAAATCACCCATATATTTGGCCCCACAGACCCCATCTCAGGGGAGACAGCATCATCTATTCAACGTCTCAAAGACTCTGTGCACACTGAGAAAATGAGGTTCTTTGATGAGGCTGAGAAGTGAAAGAAGAATTTGAATTTGTGCTTAAAGATACAACTCCTTGTTAAGGCTCGCCATAAAAGAAGGGCATAGAGTTTCACCGCCTGAAGTTAAAAACAAAATGGCAACTGGATGAGGGACCAATCTAACACACCAATCACTGAAAGTTCTTTGTTAGCATCCAGGTATCACCACGGCAATGTGATGTGGAGTTGCATGCTTATTGAGCTTTATAGAATTGCACCGCTGTAACAAAGTGCGACTGTTACATTTATGTTGTGGTCAAGATGTTAATAAGCTGGTTAAATGATTCTCCTCAATGCATAACATATGTTTGTTTATAGTAAACAATGTTTGATTTATGCTAGCATACACAGTGCCTTGCAAAAGTATTGATAGCATCATCACATTTCATTACATTACAGCTACAGCATTCATGAAGTTTCATGGGGATTTTGGATCCTAAAATGGTGGAAAACAATATATGGTATTTAAATTAAGTGAATATTGCCAATATTCTTAAAGAAAAATCTGGAAAATGTGATATGTTAACACACAACCCTCCTTAAGTTCTCAATAGATACTAGAATTACTTTTGGCTGCAAATCCCAAGGGTGCGTTTCTGGAGGCTTTGTAGACAAAGGAAACTTTTCACATTGTTCTGTGAACCTTAACCTTCAACTCTTGCCACAAACTCTTATTTGGACTGTCCTCCCTTAAGAGTAGCATCCCCACAGCATGATTCTACTAGCACTATTAAAGGGGCAGTATTATGTAAAATAAACTTTTTTGAGCTTTACATCACGTTATAATGTTATCCCTCATCAAAAATCATGCCTGGAGTATTGGCTTGACAAATTAAGCTCCATGGCAACCATTCTTGGGGGAACCTAGTGCCACTTTCAAGATGCAGCTCCTCCTATGAGATCAGCTCCTTCAGACTAGTCAGCAGCAATTAGCAAACACGTGGTGGAACTGCACATCTGCTGAGCTCATAATAGGAGCTACTTCTCAGTGAAATGCTGGTTAAAAAAATGTTAAAGGCTTAACAGAGGAGCCATGTTGTGATCACTTCCTGTAGGTGGGGTTTCAGAAAGAGCAGGAATTTTTAAAGAGACAGAGGCCCAATTTCAAGGTGCTAAATTACAAAGTCAAATTTCTTTTAAGTCATAGTACTTATATAGCATTTTTTAAATAATTGAAGTTAACATAGTTGATTATGTTCAGTTGATTATGCTATAAAATGGCACATATGACCCTTTAAGCAGAATTTAATTTGATTCCTATTACGACCACTTGAGTTTCAATACAGGTTTCCAGTTCTCTTAAAATTTAAAGTTAATATGTGAAATATATTAACTTTTAATTAATGTATTATGAAGTCATCAAATCAAAATTGATAGGATTGTCATTCTCAATAAAACCTAAAAGTCTTAGCTTTTTGGTGTTTGTTAAGATTGAAACATTATGGAGGCTCCTACAGGTTTGGGTGGCCTAAGCAGTGGCTTAGTTTGCCTGTACATTAGGCTGCTCCTCTGAATAATGCAAACATTTTTATTTTGGAAAAAATTTTTTTTGTAAAAATGCATTTTTCCTCCCTCCCACTTTACTTCAATGTGCTACTTTGAGTTAGTTGCATCACAACCAAACAATACGTTGAGATTTTATGAAAAACTTAAAGGGTTATGAATTTTTCTTCTAAGACACTGTGTGAAATATTTCCTGTCAGTTTGTACTTTTAAAATCAGTTCAAGTCACTTTGCATAATTACTTTGCAGGACGATGACTAGAGCATTCAGTTAAAAAAAAAAAGAAAGAGGAGAGAGACAACGTTGCTGATATTCCAGAGTATGTTCACAGCTAGCGCTTAAAGCAGAAAAATATTTACAGCAAAAAAAAATCTATATACAAGTAAAAAAAAAAAAAGCAAATGTACAGGAATTATCTATATACTGTGGCTACAGTGGATGTGTAAAGAAACAATACCATTGCAAGGCTGAAGTAAAATGTTCATTGTAAAACTCTTAAAGTGCCCTGCTGCAATTACACTTGTAACAACTCACTGTGCAGAAGCTACTTTGCTATGATGTGCACTAAAACTGTTAAGTATATCTTCCTTTAGTAGAAGAACTACTGACCCAGCCATGTAAATAGCTTTTGGAAGCCATGTTATTTTTTTGGTCACTGCTCTTGTTTTTATCCTGATAGGCTATAATATAACTGAATGTATTTACAAAGTTACACTCAATAAATAATATAAAAATTAACATAAAACTTTTTCCAAGTTTGTTGATTGATTGTCTTTCTTCTTTTCTTTCTTAAAGATAAATCTTAAAAATAAATTAATCTTTTATTATAGATTTAAAAACTTGAGGGAAATTTAAACCTCGAGTTTAAATTTAAACCTTTAAATTTTAAGTTTAAACCTCGAGTTTAAATTTTCTTCATCTAAAAAAAAATCTTTTATCTTCTTTAGTATCGGAACATTATTGCAGTTATTTAGCTGATCGTTGTTTGGTGACCACTGTTGTTTTGCATTTATACTATGCATAAAAAACTCATGTCTTAAAGGAGGGTCCCTTCCCCTCTTGATGAATTAATGGATGAATGGATTTTTATGATATTTGTTTTGATAGATTATGCAACAGAAGAGACATTTATCTGAAAGGGACAGTTAATGTGGAAGGCGAAGCACAAGCTCCGTCTTTGGACTCAGCTTCAGAAAATGTAACTGCAGAAATATTCCGCTAGAGGGAGACACAGTTCATTCTTTTAATAAAAACGAGTTCATCTGTTACCTGGTGTAGTCCAACTTTGACTACTTCCTCATCATTACAATTTTTGTTTTCCTCTAGTGTAAGTTTGTCAGTGACGTAGAAATCCAATCACATGGAAAAGCATAAAATAAGTTCACATATTCAGTTTTAAACATTTAAATTTAATCAAAATTAGGAAAGTTATTACCCACCTGCTAGCAAAAACTGTAAAACCACCAAGTTAAACACTCAGCAAGAAAAATTCTGATCATTTTTACTCTTCAAACCAGCTGTGGGAAATTGGGAATGTAGATGACTTGATTTAAAAGAAGGAGTCATATCTAGAATGTTGCAGGTGGCAGAAATAGAGACATCACCAGTGGAGTGGTAGGATCATCAGGTGTGACAGTTGAGAGCATTTCCAGAGCCTGATAGAGTTGGTATGGATTGTTCTACTTCTCCCTCAACCAGTTCTGAGTGGTTTCATTTTGCATCTAAACGTGGTGTACAGTAGTAGACCAAAGTTGGAGCAAGTTTATCTACACATGTTGTGTCATCCTGCATGGTTATGCCTTTTGCATGCTGGGTAATTGCCCCAATCCAGCCATCTGGCCTCATTCACCCAAATCAACTTCTGGTGATGCTTTTTAATGGATCTACAAGGAATCCTCTGTGCGGTTGCTTACTCACATTTTTCACAGACTGTTGGATGTTACAGCAACTTCCTGTAACGCCATCTCCTCTGAACCCTCAATGATGACACATAACCCATGTGGTGCACCACAGCAACACCAACACTTTTGTTTTGCTAGGACCCCAATAGTTCCCGGGTAGTTCCAGGGCCTCTACCTCAAATGATTTACCCATAACCCCACCAAAAGCAAGAAGACAGGAAGTATTCAGACGTTCAAAACATCTCAGTTGACTCCTTCGATTCAGAGGAGCAGCAGCTCCAGCTCTGCCTGGATAATGACGTTTTGCTCATTTTACATCATGATAATCTAGGATTTTAACAGGTATGTTTAGACTTTTGATAGAACCTCTGTAAACCATGTTACAGAGTTATAAAAACTACTTCCCTTACAAATATGGAATGACTTGAAAAAAGTGTGATAAAAAGTCTGTCTCAGCATAGTGACAGCACTATGAGTAAAGAATTTGTTAAATATGTTTAAATAAATGTATAATGTTTACATAAATTTATATTTATAATTTTAAATAGACAATTATTTATAAAAATGTAATAAATGAAAATAATCCCTAACATTTGATTGGTCAACCCCTGCCCATGACAGGGTTATTCCCATCAACCTAAAATGTTTTAGGTTGATGTCACGTTTGTTGGATTAAAAGTACCATTTGAAAATAGCATTAAAATTAGTAAATGTATGTTTTATTTAGCCAATTTTTCTATGTTAAATATGTTTTATTTAATGATTTGATGTACTATTCTAATTTAAGATGTCATGTTTTAATTAACTGTCAGTGGAAAATCATCATAGTTGACAGAAATGTAGGCTTTCAACAATTCATCTGTGTGTAATAAATCTGTACGATGTATTTCATTTGGTGGGAATGTTTCAGAAATAACATTATTTATTGAAAGAACCTAAATTACTTCAAAATATATGAACAAATAAATATAGAAAATATGGTGCGTAAGTATTGAAATTAGAATTAAGAACATAAAAATTTAATTATCTATGTATTTCTCATCTTACAGAAAATTGTTGTGTTAAACAAAAATGCGGATTTATTTATTTAACTTACATGTTTCGAATTTTATTTAAACGATTATACGTACAATCCAGTGAGTTACTTTTTAATAAGTGAATTTGTTGCCCTCACTAAGCAACTAGCGCGCGGGAAAACGTCCAAAGCATGTCGCAATGGATTTAAACCTGACTTTAAAATCCCCACCTTTCCGAATTCAGTGAAGGCAGCACCAGTCACGCTCCACTGCGCAGACTCGAAACACTTTCGTACGAGCGGTAACTTCACAGAAAACCTTGTTCGCTCCTCCGCCTGTCGCCCACCTCATCATCATCATCATCATCATCATCATCATCATCATCATCAGCCGCAGCAGCAGCAGCAGCTGAAGCATCATCGGCAGCAGGATCAGTGTGATGAGGCAGCGGAGGAGGGAGACCTTTCTGCTCTGAGACTCTGGATCAGCCCGCAGACAGGTAGGAGCGTTTCTTCTTGCCATTAAATTTTATATTTTTTTTTTTTTTTTTTCAGGTTCTTTTTATTGGTTTTTTAAAAATTAAAACCAGGAAAAAAAATGTTGACATGAAAATTTTTTAAGGGGGATTTGAGTGTTTCCGCACGTAGTGGAGCTCTTTCTAACAGCATCTACCTGTTGTGTAGGGAGTTAGTTTAAACTTATGCTAAAACAGCCAGTCTAGACATTTATGTAACATTTCTTTTCTTTTTTTTTCCAAGTTACGTGCATGCTTTGCAGAAATATAAGCTTCTGTGCCGCTGAAATATCAGGGGACTGGTGAACTGGGGCAACAAGCAGGAGGAATCAAACTGAACTTCAGCTGGAGGACAGCAGTGAGGCAGCGAGGCGTTTCACAGAAACAGGAAACGGCGCTCCTGTTTTTGGGCGCCGCGAAGAAATTTTCTTTTGGGCCCCAAATCTCACAGGATTTAGGGGGGAAAGTGGCATTTTGAGACGGCTTTTCTGTTTTAAAGGGACAGTTCTGCATTCTTGAAATTAGATTGCAGGCAGCATGCAGTGCTACTTCCGGTTGGCAGATTCTCTGTAGTTCTCTGGGCAGTTTTTATTTGTTTGCGCGTCTGTTGGCTTTTTAATTTTTATGTCTTTATTTTTTTCAGTACTCCTGCTTCCTCCGTCAGTCTGGAAACACGACTGTTAGGTTGATAGGTCTCTTTAAATCGTTGCTAGTGGTGAGTGTGTGTAGGGTTGTGTGTCTCTGTTCTTTCTACCTGGTGGACTACCTGGTGTAGTTTTGGACATTAATAAAGTGTCTCATTTATTTATTTGATCTCACGCTATTCAAACTCTGTTGGTGTCTTCATTTAGTACAAATCCAAGTTATTTGGTCCAGTCCAAAACAGGCCATGTTTGTAGTCGATTTCTACTTTTTCAGACAGTTCCAGTCCCAGAAACATTCAGGTGATTCATGTTAACTTTATTTTGTGAACCTTTAAAATGACGGCTGCACTGATTGGCAGTTTTCTGGCCGATCAATGTCTGACCCCATCGATTCCAATTTTTGACCAATTTAGTAAATTTTTTTTGACAGAAAAGTTACTAAGTAAAGCAACAAAGTTACTATATTTAGTAAACGTGTTAACAGATGTGACCTGGTGACCTGGTTTGTCACCCAGTCCACTCACTGCAGATCAAAAGGAGACCAGGGCCGATTTGTAGACCTCTGCAGAGGAAGATCGGTGGATGCGATTGGTTTCTCATGTAAGTATCAACCATTTACCGAACTCCCCCCCCCCCCCCCAAAAAAAATATATATTTACCGGTGCAGCCGTATGTCTGCAATGATGAATGAATTATTTATAAAAGGAAATGGAAACTGGAGGTAGTAACTGGTAACAGAACCAAACTTTTACGGTAAAGAATAACTATCTTATGAAGATTTCCAAAAGAACTAAATTTTTATGCTTTAAGTGAGAACAATAGTGCTTTGAATAAAAAAAATCCCTTTTTATGATATTTCTCTTATTCTGTTTTTGCTATTTAGTCCTACTTAGATGTTTCAAATGATCAAATTCAGTTCAACTCAGTTTATTCATGAGGAGCCAATTCACAACAGATGTTGTCTTGAGACGTTTTACAAGAAAAATGTATTTCAATTCAATCACACATACAGTCCAAATGATCCCAGTTATCAAATATTAAGCTCAGTTATGAATTCATATTAGGTTAATTCACAAAATAACCTCAGTAAATGCAAAACGTAGTTTTCAAATAAGAATTTTGGTTATTAAGGGAAGAAGAGCCTGTAAAATAACAGTCGTTCCTCATGTTAAATCCTGAGCTGGTTGTTATTAGCAACATTTCATTTTGTGGAAAACTGAGAACTGCAGGAAAGAGAACTCCTTTCAGCTGATCATGTGTAACAGTGACAGTGAGTTCCATTATCCATTTTGCATTTTGAACCTTGTATAATATCATTTTTTATCGATATCTAAATGCCTCACTGGGGACACACATAGTGACTCGTCTCAGGCTAAAATATTTAATATCTGTTCCTACTGGAAGCTTGTCTCTACTCAAATAAACTAATAAGGTCGAATTCAGCAATGAAAAAAGAAAAAAAAAAGGTTAAAATTGGGATTCATGGGAGAGTTGTAAGGCAAAAACCATCCATCCATCCATCCATCCATCCATCCATCCATCCATCCATCCATCCATCCATCCATCCATCCATCCATCCATCCATCCATCCATCCATCCATC
>NW_006800453.1:131836-161764 GCF_000485575.1 Poecilia formosa | reverse complement strand
GCTAATGACACTTTATGACAACAGTCATAAATATTCATGAAGGCTTTTTCATGTTCACGACATGAACATGAAAATTCACCCCCTTTAAATAAAGTGTTACCAACATGGTTGACAGTAAAGCACAGCAGCGGTGGTGTTATGGTCTGGGACTGCTTTTCTGTTCAGGACCTGTATAGTTTGTGTTAATTGTTTGAACCATGAATTGTTGCTCTCTGGTAAAAATGTCCAGCTAAACACAGATACTGAAGCGCAGTTGGTTTTCATAAACCCTCCAGTGCGACTGAATTAAAACAATGGAGCAGAAGATTGGGCCAAGATTCCTCCTCAGTGACGTGAAAGACTCGCTGCCAGACATTTGAAACGCCTGATGGCAGGTGTTGTTGTCAAAGCTGGTACAATCAGATACTAGACTGACAGAACAGTTATGGTTTCACAGAAGACCAGGATGGTTTGGAAGGCATTTCCCTTAATAAAATAACTCAGAACATGAAATCTGAATTTTGTGTTTATTCAGGACGATCACGGGCGGATCCGTTTAAAAATAATCATTGGGTTTTGTGTAAATAAATGACTGCAGGCATGTGAATGTCTTAAAGGTTTCATAAAGTCGTTTAAGAAAAATGTGAGCGTTATCTATTACAAAGCAAGATACTGCCTGCTTTAACAGAACTTCACTTTAAAAATGAAGGACTATCCCTTTAGTTGCTAAGCTGAACGTGTTCAGCTTAGTGATGTAAGAGAGAGTGGAGGAGTCGTTTTCATAGTATCCCCTCAACGCTGTGGATCTGCCAAAGAAAAGTTGTGAAATCAACTGGCTGCTGAAAAGCCCCAAAGGCTCTCTGCTTAAAAAGTCTCGACTGTGTTAAATCTGCTGATGGGCTCAGGAAAGAGGACAAACTGTGTGTGTGTGTGTGTGTGTGTGTTTTTTTGTTTTTTTTTTAAAACCAAAATGTGAGGATTAAGAGTAAGACTGTGGGTGATTTTCTGAAAAGCGTTATGCCATGCGCTTCAGTTGAAAAGTGGATAAAATGGTTCATAATTCACTCAAAGAACAGAAGCTTCTGGCTCCAACCTTAGATCTGAGACCAGGGGCGCAACTACATATTATTCAGGTGGATGCGAAAACATAAATCTACATTTACATTTACACGTGCGCGAGGGGAAGGAGTGTAAGGGCGTGGTGAAGTGTATGCGAAGGCATCATCGGGACGCCACCCCCTCTAGACGGGGTCTTGACGCCCCCTCTGGTGCAGCGCCCCTATGCGTTGCATGCGCTGCATACCCACTTTTTGTGCCACTGTCTGTGACTGGTGGTTCTCTGCTATACTGAAGAGTTTCAGAGATTTTTCTTGGTTCATTCATCTTCGCCTTATCGTTTACGCATCAAAACACCAACAAATCTGGGGTCACAATAACATATTTCAATAAATACAAAGCATTAAGTCATCCACATGGCTAGCAGTAGCCATTTTTCTTATTAAGGTAACGCTGTTTTAAGAAGACAGTTAGCATGCTATGTTCACCATGTCTCTTTAGCAGCTGACCATGGGCGATGTCGGAAAATATCCTGTTCAACCTGACGGCTTTTTAAAATATTTATGTTAACATATAAAAAGCAGAACAGCAAAGTGTTAGCATATTCTGCACATTAATACATATTTATACATTTAAAATGTGTTTGAAAAATACTAGAAGAGTTAGGAGCAACACGATGGAGACCTTGCAAGGGTATTCAGGTATAGACCATGGATGGGTAGGAAACGTAGTAAGTGTTTATTCTAAAATTTTCTTTTGCTGTATGTTAAATTTGGGTGATATGAACAAATAAATATAATTATCATGATGCCGTTTCAGATTTAAAAGAGACATAGAATCTGTTACCACCCAAACTCAAAGAACAAATATTTTAGTCAAGTTTTTCATGCTGTGACAATCTCATAATGATCTGGGGTAAAATATATCCAGTCACATCTTTTTCTAATTCATGTTTGAATCCTTTTTTATTATTAGGGGTTTAACGGTGTATTTGTCCTGAAAGGTCATGGTACAGAGGTCGCATGCAGTCGGACAAAGAATATATAAGCTGCAAAGGATGGCAGTTCTCTTCTAGAAGACGATTAGCACCTGTGTTGAATTGCTGTGGTCCAGTCTAGGTGCTGTGGTAGAAACCGAATAGACGAACTACCAAACCAAAGCAATTCTCCTGGTTCTTGGTAACTCAGCTCCTTTGTCACTTTGCATTTTTGGAGATTTGGCCTCTTTCCCCCAGATACTTGTAGATATGGACCTTCCGCCCCAATCTCAAGTATCAGACTGAAGTCATATCCCGACCAAGGGCTTTTTATTTCCTGGTATGTAACTTGGTGACTACACTTTTTGTCTTGTGCTCACCTGCAGGGCCATTTAAAGCACAAGAATTTTGAGGACAGAGCAGGGCGGATATAACTGTGTTTGCTTGATCTGGTGAGAGGTTTGGCTGAGGAGTTCTGATATAACTGGAGACTAACAACTGGCTCATGCCTAGCAACTACTAATACCATCCATTTCATTTATCACTCATAATTTGAACACCTGGCTGAGTACAACATGTTCATTTAGGACATTTTTCTTCTTACATTCTGCAAATACAGGATTGGTTGTTGTTATGGTGAAGAAATAGTGTTAAGAGGACTATGTCTGAATCACAGATAAATCTGGATTATATTTCGGTACAGCAAACTTGGAGTGTGTTTCCTGAAAAGTTGACACATATACTCTTATGTAGACCTCTTAAAGCTTTTTTTTTTTTTAGAAGTGTTTATTAGTTTTACATTACAGGGACATATGATGACCCAAATTTACAGGATATTCACAAATGACTGTACTTACATATATCTCCTCATCTGATCTGTATCGTACTGTGTAAACAAACAAAATGTTTACAGCTGTGATGTGTTGTTTAGCTTTAAAGCTAACCCCGTAGCATTCCTTGTTATGTTTATTTGGTTAATATAGTAAGTATTTTCACAGAATAGTAATATATCTACAACACCACATTTAAAATGATACCATTCCTACTATATTCCTACTATATTTACTATATTTATTCTCACCATATATTTTGAGTTTTACACATATAACAATCAAAAATATAGAATAAACACTTTCTGAATGTATTAGTAATTTAGTAGTCCTTTTTGGACTTTGCTACATTTTTGACAGTCTTCTTCTTATAAAGTAACACTGGAAGGATAACAAGCTAATAATAGCTAGCTAATTAGCTGGACCATTCGCTCGGGTAGACAACCTGGAGTCAGATTAGACGCTGCTGTTATGAATGTATGCTTGTCAACTGTAGTTTGAAAACCATACCTTATTTAGGCACCATGACTGTCTACTTGTTTTGCTTTTGAAAATATTTCCAAACAGACAATTTTTCTTTCTTTTTAAGCAAGAACAAAAAGTGTTCGCTTGTTTTTAGCCAGCTGGCAGCAGTGGGCTAGGGGGAGTGCTGCGTCACTGTGTGTACTTAATGTGTAGTGAATAGAAGAAGAGCCTACTGAACTGTGTGAACTTGTCAGCAGACTAGCTGTCTATTTTGAAGCATGTTATTTATTTGACCTCACAAAACTGTCAAGTTTTGGGGGAAATGTCACCATCCGGGTAACACTGTCACAGCGGGGGACGAGGGCGGGACTAACGTAAGAGCGGGAGGGGCCAGATGGCGGGTCAAACACGGGATATACGGAAAAATAATAATATGGGAGCACGGCAGGAAAGGGGGGTAAAAAACTTTAGTTTCCAGGCCAAAACGGGAGACTTGATTTAACAAATCAAAGCACTTCACAGGGAGGCTTTAATGAAATGGAAGCTTAATGAGAGCTACAACAAGGTAATAAATTAAGCAAATAAAGACAGGTGGTGTAAACACTAATTTAAAACAAACAGGTGCATCAAACATCACAACACTTTTGCCAAATGAATTATTTTGAGTGGAATGATTTGTATTAAAATGCCGTACATCCATGATCTATCACTTTACATTTCTTTTTTATATATTCTTTTTACAGTGGAGCTTACATAAAATGGCTAAGAATAAGTTTTTCTTTTCTTTAGTTCATCGTTGTTTCATGTTTTAAATTATAAATAGCCATGAAAGCATTCCTGACCTCTGACATGCTAGACGTTGGTATGTCTAGCATATCATATGTTTCACTCCTTTTGCCATTTTTTAAAAACATTTATTTGTTTTGTTTCTAACATGTTTTTTTTTTCTTTTAAAGGATCCACCTGCCTCAAGTCAAGTTTATGTCAAATCTTAAATGCAAAAGCTGAATGTAATGCAGCAAATTTTCTGTTTCATCCTTTTAAGCTGTAACCCAAATGAAATATAACTGCTATGGAAATGTTAGCATTTTTCTTTTTAAATCTCAAGGTTAAGAGTCTACATTTATTAGAGAATATACACAGAGACTAATACAGTTGGTAATGATAGCCATGCTAATTATGTTCATTGCTAATAGAAGTCTCTAAACAGAGTTGAAAATGTCAACTTTGTAACCAAATGTTGGTTTTCTCTCACATAATGTGACGTCTCTTCTGCTTCTTAGACAAATAATGCATAACTACTTACAGAAGATATTTTAAATTATGTTTATACCTCCTAAAAGTAAAATGAGCTGAAACCTGTAATGGCAAGTCAAAGCTTTGTAAAAGCAATCTCTGCATCTGTGACACTAATTGAGTCTCTTTGTTTTTAGATATTTTCATCTATGCAGTCAGAATAGAAACTCCATCATTTGGTGTTTCTTTGGTTAAGCAACCTTTAGCTAGGTTAGCGTCGAGCTTTTAAGGCTTGTGTTAGATCATCTTTCTGCCCTGATAGTTTTATACTTTAGTCATCAATTTGGTGTCTCAAAACAAGAAATACACTAGAACAACTCGGTTTGAGCTCAAACATTCCAACAGTATTCACGAAGCGCATTCATTTACCTAAATTTAAATTCAGTAAGCACTTAAAACACTAGCTGCTGGAATGTGACCCTATTCAAAAGGTGAGCAGAAAAGTGTTTTCACATTTCCCGTCTCTGCTGAGGCGCAGCAGAAGTGGCTTCCTGTGAGCACAAACCCCACCAAAAGAAGAAAGAAAGAAAGAAAAAAGTCGTCTGCCGTGTCATGCTTGGCCTGAACATTTAAATTCTTGAGTCTATTTCGCTCCGTGCCACAGCAGAGCTGCAGCACTTTGCAGAAACATGATCGGACTGAAGCTCTGCCCCGGCTTGTGTGTTTGCTGCCTCCTGAGCGGCGGAGCAGAGAGCCGGCAGAGCGGCCGCGCCGACTCCCTCCCCGGCCGAACAATACCGGCCTCTGATGAGGAATAAAAGCTGTATTGTTTCCCTTGCTGAGAGATGATGATGGTGATGAAGGGCAGAAGCAATTCCAGGTTTCACAAAGAAAGTCTCAGAACAACATGGCCCCGTCCTGGCGGTGGTAATTGCAGCGTCGCGGCACACATGAATACCCCCAAATCAGCCCTCGGCCTCTCGCGTCCGAGCAAAGTGCACCACTCAGACAATCAGAGGCATTAAATCTCAATCTCTCGTCCCCATGGCAACAGCAACTGCTTGTCTGATTGTCGCAAAGTGGGGTCTCTGATAACTTGTCACACAAAAGGTCACGCCGTTATTGTCTGCTGTTTTATGGAAGGACGGTAAGTGTTTTATTAATATCCGTTTAACAGCAGCGTTCATTAAGCAGCAGATATGTCTTCCTTTTTTCTTTATGAAGTACCCAGAACAAGGTCACAGGGTCAGGATGATGCTGCAGCTGTCGGTGGGTATGAGAGGAATCCACCGTGATTCGGATGTGGAGAATATTGTCGGAAGAAATTCTTCAGGTTTAAAAGCTTCAGTATGAAAAAATCATCTGTGACCGCAGATCACAAATGTGATCTGTGATCTGCATCACAGATCACATCTTGCAACTTGGTACTGAGCAAGTTGCATGCCTTGCTCAGTACCAAGGCA
The DNA here is from genome assembly GCF_000485575.1 of Poecilia formosa. NCBI lineage: Eukaryota > Metazoa > Chordata > Actinopteri > Cyprinodontiformes > Poeciliidae > Poecilia > Poecilia formosa. The sequence continues at coordinate 155,759 of NW_006800453.1, read as the reverse complement.
TGCAACTTTTACAATCGACTCAGAAATGGTAGATCAGTACAAAAGTAAAACAAATAGCTATATTTGCAGCAACCCAGAAAAAAAATCAAACATGGAGAACCAACATTTAGGTTTATATTTTTATTATTGGAGACCAAGAGGAACTCCTGTTAGATTACCCTTTGATCCAAAACAACTGGAACCAAACATTTAGTTTTTTTACCCCTTCAACCTTTTGTCTTTGTTTTGGTTTTGTTGTTTTGTTTGTATTTATTCTAATTCATGCGAATCACTTTGAATGGCCTTGTTGCTGAAAATGTGCTATATAAATAAATGACCTTACCTTACCTTTATATTTATATTTGGTTTAGTAGAGCTTCAAACTAGAGGTGCACCGATCGTGGTTTGACCTGCCACTACTATTTTGGCCAATTTTATTTTTATCTGAAAAGTCGCTAAGTAGTCCAGCTCAGCTGGGCGACTGTTGCTGCTACTTTGGAGTTTTTAAGAATCACTGGATCTTGAAATTTCTTGAAATTTCCCTTTCATCAGAAAAATTTAGAGTTTTGGGTCTCGATGCATCAAGTCAAGTTTATTTGTAGAAAAAATTTCATCAACAAGGCAGTTCAAAGAAACATAACATAGCAACCAGTTAGGAAAGCTGCTTCTCCATGTTTGGTTCTGGTTCATCTAAAATCCTGTGTTGTTTTTCATTAAACATTTACTGCCTTTTTTTTAAACTCATTCTTGGTCTCAGTGAAGGCGTGTGGATGTTTCTCCACTGTATTCAAAACCAACTTCAATGCTTTTGAGAGCGACATGTTTTTCTATTCCTGTTTAATGTTGACTGATCAGCAGGTCAGAAGCAGTTGCTTTTTGTCTGAGGTATTTTTAGTGTGTGCCGGGTCTGCACTGCAACCAGGCCAGTTATTGTTTTGTTCTCACATGGCAGAAATCCACAGGAGATTCATGTTCTGCTCTTTATTTGCTAAACTTCCCCGCTGGCAGCTGAGGTGCCAAAAAGGCAACAAAACACACAGATTTAGATCCAAGTCTTTTTGTCTTTTCGTTTGCTTCTCGTACTTGGAGATCCTGTTTTTTTTTTTTTTTTTTTTTTTTCACTCTTTCAACATTTAAGCAGCGAGGCTCCATGAAAAGTCTGGAGCTGAGGCTGCTACATGCTAATGCCCGCGCTCTTCAAGCTGGCAGCCGGCTGTTGTTGCTCCACAATTCTGCGCCGCTGATTGACCACCTCCCGTCGCTTCTGTGGTGTGTGTGGGATCATTGGCAATAATTGGCCATTGTTGTCGGCCAATCAACGGCAGCTATTACTCCAGGCCTTCCTGAGTAGGCTTGTGAATAACAATGTCAAAATGACTCCTGAGTAATAGCAGCGAATAAAATGAAAAGTATCCTGAACTAATTCAAAAGCCTCGGACATACATCCTGTCACTCGAGACAGGCTGAGTACAAAAACATGAATATGTGATTAATCACTGATGATATGCACTATGTTTTTTTTTCCTTCTTTTCGTAGGATGGCTGATGTTATGAACTCCTTGGAGCCTGGAACGGAGGACTTCAGCGGAGGAGGAGCAGCAGGAGATCAGGACTCGGTATCCTTCTTTGTGTGTCTGTTGGTTTGTGTTTTTCATTTCATTAGCTATAATAATAATAAGTTACATTTGATGTATTACAGTGAAATAAATACAGTGGCCCTGATACATTTTCTATTCTAGATTCAGTATTTGTGTCCTTTCTGTGTGATGTAACTCCAGATTTGACTTTTCACTAATTATTTTGTTGAGCACGTCTAAAATATTCAAAAGGAAATGAGGCCTGGGAACACGACCAGCACGGTTCCACTCCACACGTTATTTGCTGGTGTTAGCAAAGCAGCCAATCCAGGAGCACTATTTATTTTTCTTGGTGCTTATTGGCTGCGCCCCTGTAGCAGGGATAAGGAAGACCGTAGATGCTAGCTAACAAATTAGCATCTATTTTGATAGATTAGAAGACATGCCTCCATAAGTACTAATATGTAGACAGGCAAGATGGAAGGTGCATCCATCTTGCCTGCACCTTCCATCTTGCAGTTCTATAACTGCAAGATGGAAGGTGCAGTTATAGAACTGCACCTGAAATTTTGGTGTGAAGAACTTGTGGTGAAGAACATCACATGTAAAACCGGTTACTTTTCTTCAGCAGGAACGGGAAAACTTACTAAAGTTGAAAGCGTCTCTTAGAAGATCTGTGTTAAAGTGTATTCTGTCCAGTAGAGCCGACGTCAAACCGTCATTCAGTTAAATCATTGTATGAAAATGAATCAGGCCATGTACAGAAGCCCCAGAAAATCCACTAGAACCTTAGAAATAGAAAAAAAGTCTTAAGACCAGGGTGGAGATTAAACGTCCAGCAGGTCCACCACCCTGAACATGCAGCTACATCAGTTCGGTTCAGATCTAAACATGTCCCCATGTCAGTGGTTTCTGCGGTTGAAACAATTTATCCTCCAGTTCTTTTGGTTGGGGAAGGAAGTGCTTGCTTTTGATTGCATTTGAATCTGTTTCCACCGGTCACATGGTGGAGCTGGGCCTATCGCGGTTTCTCGTTCAGCCACTGCCTGCACCTTGTCACACTTGATTACTCCCACCAGCGCTCCTCCACCTCACAGCCCCACACAGGACTCGCTAGAAAAGCTTCAAAAACATCGCTGGGTGACGGAGTAAATGAGGACAGGCTGTTTTTGGTCCAGGCCGATATCAGTGAAAACAGGAAGTAGGTCAGCACTTCTCTGTCTCCTATGACAGTTGTTGAGTCTTTATATGGCTGGGAGCAAAACAGGCAGTTTAAACAAGTTCAGCCAGAGCGACTGGAAAGTATAGCTTCAAACAGAACATATGAAAAGCATAAAAATATAGAGGTGAAAAGTAAGGTCAGGCATTGGAAAGAGAAACAAAAAATAAATTTGAGTTTCTTGAAGCAAAGTAGAGTTATCATCAGTAATAACTCGCTTACCTTGTTGTAGAAACATGTTGTATCATACACTGCGCTTCCATTACAGATGTGTGCAAAACTTTGTCAGTATTCTGCCGAACTGTAAAAAACACAATTTCACAATTGCGGCATTTCATTAAGTAAGAAACGCAATTGAAATCACATGTGAATAAATGTCTAAGTCATTAAAAACATCCTCCAACTACTTCCTGTCGTTTTTCTTCTCCATGGTTTGGTTATTGACAACATCCGATTGTTGATCATGTGACTGATGTGATGCAACAAAAGTGTTTCCAATACAGCTTCGAGGAATAAACCAAAAATCCCACCTTTATTAAAAAATTAGTTGTTGTTTTTTTATTTGCTTAATTCCATTAAGCAAATTTATATTTGAAATGTCAATTTGCACCATTATATGAATTTCAGTGAAAACACATCATTAGTGAACTTGTACAAACATAAAGAAAACGTCAGTGATATAGAATGTTAGTGACTAAGGTAGCCCTAACCTTTCCAAATCTTTGTAAAACAATGATTTAAAATGCTATGAGATAATCAGCATTGTACATGGATTTGCTTTTCTATATCTGGTTTGCCATCAATGTGGCAAATCAGATTTTTACCACGTTGTTGGCCTCAAATTTGATGTTGGAATGAAGTCGTTCTAATTCTCCAAACTATTACAAACCTGGCGGTAACCTTACATAAGTTTTGAACAGATCTTCCCAGAAACACATGAGAGGTTTCCGAAGCTGTCCAAGAGGCTTCCCTCCATTGTGGTGGAGCCGATGGATGCGGCTGAGGTGGAGAGCGGCGAGCTCCGCTGGCCGCCAGACGACCCCGGATCCCCAGACGCCCAAAGTGAGAGACGGAGAGTGGGCGATCAAACCGCAGGTGAGCAGGACACACAGGCTGGTCTGGTGGCCATCTTGTATATGACGCAGCGTCAAATTTACTGAGTCATTTGTTACAACGAATGGCTCAGTAAATTTGTCTTCATCTGATCTCTGGTCTCAGGAGTACTTCACCCCTCCTATACCAATATGTATAATGTTTTTGAGTACAGGTTAAGTTTGAAGTCTAGTGCCTGGTTCACACAGCAAGATTTTTGTGTCGATTTTTGTCCTGATTTTTCCCTTCCAACCATCTTAAGCGTGTTGAATGTCATGTGTAGCCAATCAGAAAGCAAGGTGTCAGAAACACGGAGGAGAATTCTAAACAAAGAAAGCTAAACAGCTACCATGGCGCACCAGGAGGTCCGGTGGACAGTCAACAATCTACCAGCACTGCTTCTCCCCAGTCGTCCATGTTTGCTTACTCTGAAATCACGTTTCATCTCGAGAGAATTTCCAAGGTTTCCCATCTGTCATCTGAACTTTGGTCAGTGAAGTTGATTACGGTGTGCTACTGCTGTGTTTCTGGATACCACACACTGTACAACTAAACTTGCTTAAGTTTGTGGTGTCAGGTTTTGAATATCAGTTGACAGAAGCACTTTTGACCACTCAAAGTGCTTTACACTGCATTTGGATTCACACTGATTTGCAGAGCAGGAGGAAGCTGGAATTGAACTTACAATCTTCTGATCACAAGACGACTACTCTACCCACAAAGCCACAGTTTTTAAATAGAAAGTAAACAGAGTTATAATGGCAACATTTGCTCTATTAGTGGCTTTATCTGGAGTAGAAACACAGCTAGCCAGGGTTACAATCTTGATAGAAAAAGTACGTCCAGTTTGTGACAGCAGTTGCTCCTTCAATAGCTTTGACCTGAAGGTGTGACGAGGTTGAACACAAAACGATCGGGTCAAGTGTGTCATCTGTAGCGATACGCTCAGCTCAACCGACAGGAAGGTGACCCAGCTAAACGCAGTGACCACAGCACTGAGTGAAAAAATACAGAGAGAACATGGAGGTTATGAAAGCGACAGTTCTAAATAAAAACATAAATGGAGAGCAGCAGGAGGTGGGAGAATAAAGAAAAGTGGTCAGCTTGTCCTTCTTCGTGGTTTCCACCAGTAGTAACATGAGGTTGTCGATCATGTGACTCGTGTGATGGGGAAAAAATGTTTCCATTGCAGTCTTGAGAAATAAACCGACTTTGATACCATCTACTGAGAGCCAGGTGTTCTGGTGGAAACATACAAAACAATCAGCTTTCTCGTGTATATGACAGAGCTTAATTGTTCCTTAAGAGTAAGAAGACGTAAGAAGAACTGTGAATAATTTTGAGGAAGCCAATGAAAGGGAGCCTAAAACTGCCCAAGTGGAAGGAGGATGTTCTGCCTCATCTCAAACAAAATCCTCTGTGTTTGTTGCAGGTGAGGAGAAGTCAGATGCCGGAGAGAAGGAAGAGGCTTCAGGGCTAGAGATGCAGGAGTCAAACTGAACAAACCCGTATGAAATACACTGTTACTGTATGTCTGTCCAGAGCTGAATAGCAGAGCGCCTCGTGAGGACAGAACCTAACAGGAAGCTGAAATGAGGCAGGACGGCTGACAAGCAGATTTTGAAACGACAGCCTGTTGGGCCTGGAGCCAGAGTGGAGTCACTTTTTATTCTTATTTATATTTTACAGGTTAAAAGATTTTACTTCTGGGGACCAATATTATGTTCATCTAGTTTCCATCACTCTGCTTAAAAGTAGGTAAACTGTAAAGTTGTTCACTTCAGAATGATAATATATTTAAAAAAGTGCAATAACTCCAGGCAGCAATAAATACAAAGACTTTTCTTCTAATTAGACTCTTCCTATTCGTCCATGTTTGTAGTTTAAATCTGAATCCTCTTTCCTCTGGCTCCAAGCCCTCTTCGTCCAGATGCCCATCATCATCATCAGCACATCTGGCGTGGGCGGATGTCTCTAAATGCTTTATGAAGTATTTAGCTCTTGTGTGCCATATTATTACTTATGGTAGCTGCTGTATTTTGTGCAGTTTTACACTCCTTAGATAAAAATGACAGTTGTTGTCGCGTACTGACTGCTGTGGTAAAAACGTGGTGATTTTGGTCTCACTATTCACTTTGAATGATAGCTTTGAAGATAAATATGTATCTTTTATTTGATGTTATGCCATTCTGTAATAAATTATATATGTAAATTCTGTCTCCCTGTAGTGGTTGTTGAATAAATGTGTGTGTTGATCTGGTGAGATTAGATGAGACGTTTTTCTGACCTGGTAGGTTCACAGGAGTTCATTTTTATCTGACGGAGTCAGTGAAGCTGATGAAGGCTGACCAAGAGTTAAACCAGTTCATTAACTCAGTGTTTATGAAAAATAATAGTTGTTAATCTGCTTTTAAACCTTTCATTTGGAAGAAAAACACATTATCAAAATAATAAAAGTGAAGAAATCTAGCAATGATACAAATATGAACATATGACATATAAATGTATATATTCAGGTTTGAATATATACATTTATATATGTCATATATTCATATATATACAAATATGTTTGTGTCAATCTATACAAAAATTTATATATTGGTACATTTTTTCTGCTTTTTTATTTTTCTATTTTTTTTCTTGCAACAGATATTGTTTTCTTTTCAATTTCCAACTTTAAGGACAAGTTTATTTTATTAAAATTGGCAATCTTTTAAAAATACCATGTGAATGTAAAGAAGTTAATTTAGTGTTCTGTCAAATTTTGTCTAATTTTTAAAATCAGTCAATCTAGCTATTTATCATAAAGTGAATTCTTTACTTTGCAAGAGTATCATTCCTGTCAAAATGAAAGTGTGACTGAGACGAGTCATCTAAAGAATATTTCTGAATATGGATCTTTGGGCCTTAAATCTGGGTTAGTCTGAAGATGGAGGCGACCGACAGGCTCCTGTGTGACAGACTTAGATGCTTAAAAGTGTCTGGGTTCCACTTTTAAAGAGCTACTTTATGTCCTTAAACAAAACAGACCTTTATTATACAGAGTGACGTAATCATAACTAGCTAAAGCCTCAAAAAGATTCTGAAATATTTAAAACTCAGTCTGAGTGCATAACACAAAGAAACCCTGGATGCATGCGCAACAAAACATCTAAGATCTGCAGGCTGACTGGCATTGAATGATGAATTTAGATTTTCTGCATGGCCTCAAATGAATATAAAAGAAGTAATGTCACAGTGTGAGAGTCATATATGCTGCACAAATGATGGCTGGCAAAAGACAGACTCAGTAAATCCAGTGGATTATTGATGAAAGCCAACCGCGTTAGCATGCGCTGCTGCAGCTACTGGCTCCATACACGACTGCAAAATGCAACTCGTTGCTCTTCCTAACAGCTATGAGGTTGAGCAACAATGAAACACTGTAATGGTAGTTCAGTGCTGGAAAAGCTGGAGCTGTGTGTTAAAGACAGCAGAGTGTCAGTTTGCAGCGCAGCTGTTCAAAGTTATGTAATAACTGGACTTGACAAGGATGGGACTGTTAGGATAATATCTGACAGCTGATTGGTTAGACAACCCTCCAGGTGAGGGCGTCCAAAACGACAGCCACCAAACGCTTCGTGTTTCTAAAGGATCATTTTAGCATGACTCAGCATTTCGTTCAAACTGTGAGAGTATCACGAGTCTGATGTGTCGAATTTGAAGAAATGCTAAGAACATTTGAAGGAAATACAAAAATACACGGATGATGAGAAAGTCCTAGTATTTTACAGTCCAGGCAGCCAAGCATTGTTTGACGCGTGTGACCTTTGAGCCCTCAGGAGGTACTGCTTAAGAAAATGTCACACGACTCTAATCAATAGCTACATGGGCTCGGGGGTGTTGGAAAATCATTGTCACTCAGAGGAGCAGAGCTGGGGGCTGAAGCTGTTCCTCTCAGGGGGCGAGACGTTACAGCAGGTCTGAGTGAAACTCTGCCAGACTCATCTCAGACGGCCGGGGAGACGGCGGACAGATGGCCTGTGTGCAGACCAAGTCCTATTGGGAAAATGGTTATTATGATTATTTGTCCTGAAGATGGGAACATGAAATGCTAACATGTAGCAGCATGGCGGCTGACACTAATCTGTAATGTTTTGGAGACGTTAGGAGAAGAATTTACTGGAAATGAAAAGAGACAATGACTAATCTGAACTCTGTCTCTGGGTTGGATATTTTAGTGAGTCAGTGCCTGACCTTTTGACCTCTTACAACAAGCTGCCTACTTGTGTGTGACAGTCCAAAACATTAACTTTGTTACACCTATGCCGCTTGGGAACTAATTCAGCGTGCTTCAAGTTGTGCAATAGTAAGACCTATTTGTAACTACGTTTTAAAGGGACAGTGTTATGTATTTTCCAGGCACATAGTTCTGTTTTATTGCACAATCAAGTAACTGAAGTACCTTCAGTTACCTTAGTTAGCATATATACAAATATATCAAATATGATTTTACTTCCTAATTTAAATCCTTTAAATTGGGTTTCTGTCTCTTTAAGAAGCTCCTGCTCTGTCTGAAACTCCTCCTTTAGGATGGGATCACAACATGGTTCCTCATTAACCCTTTAACAACGTTTTTGCCAGCGTTTCACTGAGAAGTAGCTCCTGTAATTAACTCAACAGATGTGTAGTTCTACGAGGTGTTTGCTAATTGATGCTGGCTAGTCTGAAGGAGTTGAGTGAGGGGAGGGAGTCTGTAGGGACCGGTCATATCCTAAGAAGGCCATCAAAACACTTTTGTTTGTTCCTCGAGAATACATACAGAATACATACAGCAGTAAATTTATCTTTTTCAGTAAACTGATTTTATTTATAGTCCTTTAAAAAAGTTGCAGAATTATACACTCCCCATGCAACACTCACAAAAGAACTTTGATAGAAAACAGATGTAGATGCACATAAAGATATTAATGATCACATAACTTCATAGAACAAGTTATGCAAGTTGTTCTGTTTCAGTGTAATAATCTCAGGTGTGTTTCTGCCTCCCCGGAGGAGAAAGCTGCTGCCTGAATATTTGCTCTCATTTCAGTCTGTGATTAATGTTCTTTACTCTTTTTTTTTTTTTTTTGCAAGTTAAGACTTAACATCTGCGAGTGGTGCTGTGGCTTTGTGCGTCACAGATGAAGAAAAAAATCGACGACAAAAACACAGGCTTTTCCACACATCTATCCACTCAAACGAAATATTCCCAGTAATCACATCCTGGAAATTATGTTTTTTCTCAGTCGCTGTGGTGCATTTCTTACATCACCAATATCATTTGCACAACAGCAAACTCATTTATCAAAAATAATTAGTACCCAGTTGATAAGCGCAAAAGTGTTCAAAATGGAGAGTTCATTCCTCAAAATAATGAACTCTCACGTCAATGAAAAACCTGGCACTACAAGACAGTCAAATGTCTCTGTCAGTCTTTAAAAGATCTATTAATTAAGCTCGCCAAATATAATAAGTTACATATTTCTGTATTTAGTGAGGTAAATGAGTTCTGTACTTACTTGGTATCATATCGATTCCAAAATGGCAGCTGCAGCTCAGGGAGGAGGTGGAGGACATCCACCTCTTCACAGATGATCTAACTCATAACAACAAACTGTCAAGACATGTTGACAGTTTAACAAATATGTAAAACAAAAACAAACAAAACATTTATATATTTTTTAATAAAAGTTACATGCTGCAGCTTTAAACTTTTAATTCCCCATTCAAACACAACCAAGAATCCTGCAGTAAACATGCCAGCCTGCACAAGTTTCTCTTCCAATAACCGGAGCATCTACAGTTTCAATCCAAAAATATTTTTCATCAGAGATATTGCAGGCATGTGCTTATTTTCAGAATCAATATACCTCTCATGTCATAAAATGATCTTTCAATAGATGCCTGGAGTAAACGTTTGGAGTGAACAGTTCCTGCAGAGGGACAGAAGCCCCAGTGATATCTGGGTGGGAGTGAGAAATCTGTGAAAAGACAGGAGAAGTGGACAATCCTTTGTGAAATCAAATAATTTCACAACATTCGGCCAATAAAGGACATCGATTCTGTAAAAAAAAACATGGATTCATGTTTGCCAACATTCCAAAACTCTGTTTACCTGACATTTGTTGCTACACAAATGTTTAAAAAAGGGAACAAAGGTGCTTTGCTAACATTTCAAAGTGAGTTTAGCGGTTCTTCGTCTCTGCCCGTGTGTTTCCATCTCTCCTCCTCTCACACACATGCAGATGAACAGTCAACACAAGCGCAGCTCCCACATGCTCTCTGATGGCTTCTTGAGGCTGATCCACTGCTAAAGGTCAGCCCGGTGTCTTGATCCAGACAGCGAGATGGATGGCCAGATCTCCCGTCTTACTTCGTCCCCGCGCCCTGCTCGCTCTCGGAATCTGACCTTTTCTGATGACAACCCTGTGAAGTGCACTTCATTGGAGCGAGCGGGGTCACCGCCGGGAGAACCAAGAGCTGCAGGGAAGGAGGCAACGAGGGGGAAAGAAGAACGCAGCGTCAATTATCTCTCAAATGTCACAAGCTGTTTTTCTGAGAAAAGGAGTCTTGCTCTTTCCTCTCCTCTTCAGACGGACAGGTCGAGTCGTATTTTGCATATTCATAGCTTTTACGTTTGCTGGTGTGGCTACAGTTAGGAAAACGTTGTTACTGATCAGTACAGACGAGATCAAATTATACTTTTGAGCTACATTAGATGTTTTCCGTATGTTTTGTCAAGGTTCTGAGTGATTTTTGCTTTGTTTTTTTTTTTGACATTATTCTTCTTTTATTCAGTTTATTACAATTTCCTAAGAAAGTTTTGCAGTTTGAGGCCAGGACATGTTACAGCTGCTTTCTTACTTCTGTTCATAGAATCTCAGTCTTGGAGTAGATGGAGCTCATGCAGTCATGTTCTCACCATGCACACAGACTGTACAACTTCTGATGAGCTGTGGTTTTTGACCCGGCAATGTTCACCATTTATAAAAAGCCAGAGAATGCTTGTCCATATTTACTTTATAAGTCACATAAAATAAAATATAAAAATGAAGAAAATCAATTATCTTAGAATGAATTATAAGATTTGTAAACTTCAGCATTTTTTTTTTCAATTTTATACATCTAAAAAGACAAAAAAAAAGAAGAAAAAAAACAGTCTGCATTCTGTGTGTATATTATTCACTTTTATCCCAAGGAAAATTTAAATGTAGGTTTTAAGTGATGATTTCCTTTATCAAGGGGGTAAAAAATTATTCAAACAATCTGACTCACTTAGTAGGGTTTTATTTTCACCTGCCTCTAAGTGAAAAAAAAAGACATAATAACTTTATGTTTCCATGATTTAAAAATTAAAAATGGATTTTGAAAGTTGATTGGTTAAATGAAAACATTGCCAACACACAGAGAGTGAAATCTGATTGGACGAAACACAGAAAACACACATCGACACGCAGCCCAAGAAACGCTACAAAAAATTAGAAAAGAAAATTGGACGTAAATTACTAACATTTAATAGAATAAATGTTATAATTTATGTAGTTAATATGTTAGGGATTCTGATAGTGTTTGGGACTGGTGAGAAGGCTGTTGAAACCAGTCGGTTGACCTAACAAGATATGGACTAATGACCCTATAGATAAATAAAGTTGAACAAATCTGTCCTCACACAGTAAAGACATCCAAGACAGGAAGTGTGCAAAGAACAAAAAGTGATGACGTTGTAATTTCCCCCTCTATTTTCCAGAAAATCCATGGATCTCTGTCCATTTAACTTCGTTGTAATAGTGTGTAAATTCCTACACTTGTGAAAGCTCAACTCTCCTACATTTGGCAGGCCTCCTCTGACGGTTCAGTGTCATTTTTTTTCTGCCCACTTGTGTTTAATTAACTGAAGGTAGTTTTGACTAAAGCTAAAAAAAAAATAAAAAAACGCATTAGCTTCCAGGAACTTTAACGTTATCCACCCGGCCCACCTGAACCGACCATCATCATCCTGCGTATCCTCTGGCTGCTCTTCTGTTTCATTACGTGGAATTCATTCATGCAGGTTTCTGCCACAAAGAACACTCAGACAATGCTCCTGGCTGCTTGTAAATGCGTGTATTTAAAAGTACCTTTTAACACAACCATTAGAGCTGCCGAGCGTTGCAAGCGGAGTTGTGTTTTGATGATGTCAAAGAGTGCCGTGCCAGGACTTTCATCTCCCACTCCCCGCTGGCTTCAAACGCCTCTTTCAAATCGGTCCCCGGCAGAAGAACGGCCTGCGATCGGTGCGTTCAGTGTTCTCAGGTCAATTTATGTTCGGAACAAATTCAAAGGAGCAAATCCTGGTACAAATTTGATTTACAAAATTAATAAAAAGAAAAAAAGAAAAGAAAGAAATCATAAATGAGAAACTGAGCACAAAGGAAAGATCAAAAATCAATTACTATTGGAGAAGTAAATTGTTAAAAATTTCAGACACCATTTGCTAAGTAAGAAAAGCTCATGAGAATTGCAAAAAATTGAAAGTTAAAAGAATCTAACATTCCATTTATCTGAAGCTATATGTGAGGGGAAGTTCGATATTTATATTTGTGACGGTCGCTGAGCAAACTATTTAGATTCATTTAGTGACAAAAATAGGACAACTATTGGTCGTGTAATTCGTGCCCCTGGCCTAAAAGCTGCAGCATGCTCCACCTTCTCCCGGACCTAGTGTTACCATCTGAAGAAACACACCATTCCTGGTCAAAATCAGCCAATCAGAGCCAGGAGGAGGGTCTTAGCGCTGTCAATCACCTCACGAACACTCCGCTAAGTGTGCTAATGGCAGAGAAACAACTTACTGTCACAGGGAAACTCTTTATCCACTATCATAAGTTGCCATGCTAAATTGCTATTAAAAAACCCAAAACAAACAAACAACAAAAAATCCTTGTTTTGTTGTGCAGTTTCTAAGGTATTTACAATAACTTATAACTTATTCATCGTTGTTGGCCACATTTTACACAGAGTGACACAACAGATTCCTTATCCATAAACAGTTGCTTAGAGAAGTGGAAACTTGTTTTAGTCCTGTTTCTGTCATGGACTTCCCATCAAGTTTATTTTTCAACAGGGTTCATTTCATATTTTTGACCAATATGAATGGCTTATTTATATTCTTGTTATTTCTTTTGACTTTATCTTTTTGACAAGTGACATATTTCACTGTCAGCGTCATGTTAAAGCATCGTGTTTAGGGTGTTTCAAGGCCTGATAGTCCAGGCCTGATAGTTTGATTGGGAACCAAAGTTGACACATTTGCCACATTTTCAACAAACTGAACTCTTTGAAAAACCTGTTCCCCTCCTCACCTGTGGTGACGCTGCAGCAAGAACAGCTGAAGGGAATGACATGAAAAGCTCTGAAGAACGCACAGAGCGCGCCTTCCTTCTTTGCACAATGTACAAAAAAGTGGAGTGATTTTAGCGGTTGTAAGATTTCTTTTTTTTTTTGGTAAAAGACGTTTCTCCCTCTGGCATTAGACTCTCGCATTTGGTTTGGTTGTATTCACCCAGAATGCCCTGTGCTACAGTTCACTTCCTCCTTTCCGGTCCACCTTGGTGGTCACATATGCACCAGAGTTCATTTCTAGGTTTGCAGCCAGAGTTTGCATTTTTGGTCCATTCAGAATTCAGTAACGTTTTCTCACCTCCCCAGACAAACCCAACCTTCTAGCGTTCGACTAAAGCGGACTTAACAGGGCCGGTTTGCACCCATATAAACATAGCTCAGTTGTAATATTAAAAATTTTTGCCTCAAATGATTCTGTCGCCATGTAGAACAAACGCTGTTGCTTACATATATTTTCCCCCAACTTCGACAATACACGAGGCGACGCACAAAGACGAAAGATTTCCTGAAAGTTTGATCTGACGAACAATGACATAAATGTGGTGAAACACTCAAACGCACGTCGGGCCGAGTTAAAGAGCGGCGAGATGCGGTGTGTTTGATTTTTATGAAGGGCTCTCACGTCATGGACAGCCGCCAGGAAGGAGCTTTGTCTCCTGTGAGGCCTCTCAGCCTTCTAGTTGGACGCCCACACGGCAAAAACACCACTGTATTAGAATCAGAGCTGCCAAGCACGACGCTGTGATTGGAACTGTGGAGAGAAAAAAACACATCAAGTGAAGAGACATCTGCCAAGCTGTAATTGCTGCCGTTTCAGTGGCTTAAGCAGGACATGTAATTATTTCAACTCAAACTGAGCTTGAAATTTTATGCTTGATTTTTTTTTTTTTTTTTTTTTTTTTTTTTTTTACAAAAGATCTGCTTTCAAAATAAACATTTTATAAATGTACAACAAATATATTGCATAGAGGTAAAATTGTACATGTACACGTACAGCTATTTTGGTTCCGCATGAACACAGAACATAAACTGAAATCCACAAATACTTGACACCCTAACCCCTAACCCTCTGAAACTGCTTGTATTAATAGCTGAACACCAAATATAACTTAATATGTTAATATGAACAATGGAAACCATGTTAGTGCTAACAGAGAAGCTAATAACTGTGGTTTTCCTTATGTCTCTCTTGAGGGCCGCAGCTAATCAGCAGCAAGGAAATTAAATGGCACTCCGAATTGGCTGCTTTGAAAACGCCAGCCAATAGTGTGTCGAGTAACACTGCGTCTTGCATAAGATGCATTTTCTTTTAAATATTTTAGCTATCTTCTACGAAGAAAATCTGTGTGTGGACGAATTTCCCGCCAATGATTTGGAGTCGTGCTTAGAGATAAATCAGCAAATAGCCGAATCTGTAAATATTGAATCGCCGTGCTGTTTTATAACGTTCTTTGCTTTCTGTTGAATAAAGTAGAAGAAAATTAGACATTCTGATTGTTTCTTTTGCTTAAATGTGCAAAACCTTGACTTCAAAACTTGACTTTTGGAACTTTATTTTTAATTACCAGAATTTTATATTTCTTTCTTTGAGAGTCATTTAGTTTATTTAAACTAAATTAACTAAACTGAACTAGTCATAAATGTTCTAAAACATTTAGCCTGGTCAAAATTAGATGACGCAATTCTTACCTAAAACGGATCAGTTAAAAATGTACGTTCTGTGTTTTATCTCTTGAACTCATCAAACCTATTTTGGATTTTTTAAAATCAGAAATCCGTATTTATTCATGTTATGATCCAGATGTTAACTTCAACATCATCCGACAAAAGAGAGATGATGCTGAGGAAAAAACCCTAAAGAACATCGTTTGAACAGTTATTTCATTGTGAGTTTTTGATTTCTCTTCTTCCAAAGGAAAAAAGAACCAGTCAAGTTTGAATCCTCATCTTTACATTTAAAAGTAGAAAATGTAACAATCACAAGCAACATGAAGAAAGAGTCACCTCAGCAGCGCTAGTTGTCAGCAGCTCACTCTGAGCTGGATCCTCCTCTCTCTCCCCACAAACCAGGGAGTGTCTACATGTTGATAATCAGATGAGGAACAGCCTGTGATTCTTAAAGAGTAAAATTATCATATCAGCAGCTTTAATTTAATCCCCCCTGTGGCACCTGAGACCTGACAACCTGCTAACATTCGCCAGGTAAGAGAAATGAAATGTGTGAGCATGTAAAAAGTTAGGACACCCCATGAGATTCTCTGTTTGCTCCTAAGGGACATTCACGTATCGATGTCTGATATTATTATTTAACTTTTCCATGAAGAAAGTCATTTAGTTGCACAGAAGTTATATATTATTATATATTAGTTTTTTTGTTAAATAAAAAACAACAAAACCAGGTTTTCTGACTGAGGAATATCAGCCGTATCAAAAATAGACGTATTTCTCAAAACTGAACATCACCAGGGTCACATGATCAGCAGTCGATGTTTCTACTGGGGCGCAAACGACGAAGAAGATGACAGGAAGTAGGAGGATGATGATTTGTTTTTGTTTTTTTAGACAAAGTGCAGCTGGCTCCACCAGAGCACACAACATCACACAGTCATTCCAATGTGTTGAATAATTCTTCTGTAAAACCACCAACTTCAATTTTCCCAAAATGTGCGTACGTAGTCGCTCCAACGCCTGAATGAGAAGGCAACGTCTCCTCTGATTGGCTAATAGATGATGAACGCTTGCACAGTGACTGAATTATTATAGTTTATGTAACTGTTGACATCCATTGCTACCATGACTTTTAATGACTTATCACGTGAACTAGCTTATTCATGCATGATTTTCATTTCATTTCTTATTTAATGTACACCTGATGATGTGATATGCCTATGTGTGGGTCCAAATGTATTCCTCACCAAAAAAAAAGAGCATGGTGCAAATTGAATTTGACCAAAAAACTGTACAAGTTTTTGTTTGCTTTCAGTATTTGCTGTATTACTTGAATTTTCAGTGCCAATAAAGTTGACAATAAACATACATAGCTGAAGGTTTAGCGGTTTTTCTGAGGAATATTAAGTTCTTCAAAATGAAAAGTTCAAATGAGTCTAATCTGAATGCAAACCGTTCAGTTAGGGCTTTAATTCATAAGTTTCTGCTTGTTTGTTTTGCTTGTGAAAAGTTATAATAGCAACACTCAAAACACTCATTAACATTCCAGGTAAATATATAACCAATGAAAGAGACATGATAATGATCCCAGACAAATTCAAGACGTGTGTATTGTTCCTAATTACACGACCAATTTGTCATTCAGCCGCCGGAACACGGTTGTTCAGTGAACAATCTGGCAATTTGTTTGGGAGTAATTCTCCACTCAAACATGCAGCACAGCACAGGGTTACCGTAGTAACCTTTCCTATGAATAGTAAATGTCACCATAATCAATTTTAGATGGGGCGGCTCTGCAGGTGGAGCCTGGAAAGGGAGGGGAGGAGGAGGGTGGTGTTAGTGGCCTCCGCCTACTGAACCAGATGTCTTCATAAAGGCTTTGTGACAACAACAATCCAATGAGCTTAAATATGAAGAGTGTGATAAAACCGACTACAAAATGGAATATTTAGGGTAAAAATACATTTTTGGAGGAGGCATGTGAAAATTTATTTTTAAAAAAATCCACTTAAAATTTGTTTTAAAACTCTGTAATTTGTCTGTATAATAAACCTTTCAATGTCCAGAGTATTTTTTATTATTTTTTTTTTTAGTATTAGTTTATTTAACATGGACAAATGCAGGAGATATTTACTCATTGTGTATTTTCCAGTAATATAGAACCATTGTATAGCAATTGTAGCAATAACTATGTTATCTTCAGTTGTTTTAAAAATGCTATTTACATATATAAAATATGACTTTAAAGAAACTTAACTTGTCAATTTGACGCCTTGAAATTGGGCCTCTATCACTTTAAGAAGCTCCTGCTCTTTCCGACACTATCTGAGTATTAGAATGTGGATGGCAAACTAAAGAGTGGACATTCTGGCCATCAACAGATCAAAATGTCATAGCGAGGGAACCTTAATCCAAACGGGAAGAGAACGAAAACCAAAAAGAAAACCTGAAACCAAACCCACTAGAAAATAAAAACATCCATCCATTGTCTATACCCACAGGGTCACACACAGGGTCACAAGGTCACAGTGCCTAACTGTAGGTCACTGGGAAGGTGGGATACGGAGATGTAGAGGACAAACAGCCAAGCACACACACCACTTAGAGCAGTGGTTCTTAACCTTTTTTGAGGTACCGAACCCCCCAGTTTCATATGCGCATTCACCGAATGCCCCCCCCTCTGACACAGAAAATAATTTGCGTATTATGATTTATTATTGTAATTATATTAGTTGTATTACCTCCCCCACACCACTAGAGGCAGTACCAACCCCAAAAAGATGTGACTAAGGAGCAGATTTAGACTATAGAATTTGGTAAAAATGGTGAGCTTTACTGAAGTAATTAAAGACACAAGTTCAAATCCATGCTGAGAGTGGAACTCCTTCCCACAGCACTGATTGGCTAAGCAATGCAATGTGATCCTCTGGAGCAAGTGATGCCAAAACGGGGCGTCATCACGACTTTACACAGTGTGTCTTTACCTCCATGGCAGAGGCTCTGCCAAACCCCTGAGCCTGACTCACCGAACCCCTGGGATTCAATCGAACCCAGGTTAAGAACCACTGACTTAGAGAGACCAGTCAGGTAGAGGTCATGATTTTGGACTGTGGTAAGGGAGAACACCTGCGAGTCGGAACAGGTCGGGATTTGAACCTATAACCTTTGTGCAATGTGATGCAGTGGCAAGACAAGCAAATCAAAGGCAAAGCAATACAATTCTTGCAGCCAGCTCATCATCGTCCCACTGGTGATAATCTACCTTCCAAGAAAATCTCTGCTAACTGACATACAGTTGTACAGTTGGACACAATAATTACACATCCTGGACTCGTCTCAGGTAATGTTAGCAGATTATCAACTATTAGCTTCAGATAAACGCTACAGAGATGCAAAACCAACCGTTTCTAATGGTCCGTTTTCCCATCTTCCACCTCTCTTCTTAGTTAATCTTGATTACTTATTTGGTTGTTTTTAGGGTAAAAGGATAGTTCAATTATTTTTCCTGTTTATCAATTTGCTAATTTTACATAACTGATCAATTTTAGACGCCAACATCTATAAAGTTGTGTTGTGTGTCTTCAACTGCCAGACCCAAGCTCTTTCTGGGACCACAAGGACTTCAGTATTCACATCATGGAATCATTTTAACATGTGAGACGTTTGCTCAACAGTTTGGCACAGACTTACTGTTCATACATCGGAGCGATCGCTGCGTTGCACTGAACGCTCGTCTCACCGAGTTCCTCATTTATGATTTATCAGCAAAGAAAGAGATAAATGGGTCCCAAAACGTGCGCAAGAATTTCTCTGTTCTGATGATAAAATATGAATCGGTGGTAGTTGAGTAGAAAGAGGCGTTTACACAGAATTGCTCAGGTGTCAGATTTTGTTTTAATGTTGAAATGTTCCCTCATCAGAGTCTTTGGTGATGCAGAGCTGATCACATGTCATGTATTATTTAAAATCTATCCAGCTCCTACTGCTTTGCACTTTAATTGGTGGCCTTTTAAAACCCCTTTTGCAGAGTTTAGTTCATATCTGTGTGTTGATGCGGATAGGCAGGGTGAGAAAAGTACAATGATATTCATTTCAAGATGTTTTTTTTTCTTTAAGAGTTCTGTCTTATTGTCTGTTTTTAGCTCTACAGTCATAAGTAAGAACCCAGTAGAATGACATTTTTGGTTAAAAAAGACAGAAAAGAAATCCTGGATAAATACCTGTAAAGAAGGAAGAATTTACCGTTGAAATCATTATCAGTCATTTTTTATTCTGTGTTTTTTCTCACTGTCTGAAGTTAAAGCAGACCAAACCTCTCTTGTTTTGGGTCAGTTAGAATTACCCAAATTACTTCTATTTGATAAATGCCAGAAAAAAATGGCGAGAACATTTTATTTTTTTATTTTTTCCTTAAAACACTTCTGGGTTAGGAAACAAGCCTGGAGTGTTACTTTGATTCTTTCATGCATGTTTGAAAAATCCTTCAATCTCCCATGGCAACTATTCAGCTGTGAAAAATGCCTGGGTGGACCCCAGGCTCATCTTTTTCTCAGAGCTGCATTTTCTGAGCTTTCACCTCAAAGAGCAGCTCTACCCCCCCTCAGCTCCTTCAGACTAGCCAGCAGCAATTAGCAAACACCTGGTGGACCTGCGTATCAGCTGAGCTCATTATAAGAGCTACTTCTCAGTGTAAACCAGATAAAAAAGGATGTTAATAAAGCAGCAGTGTTGTAATGACTTACTGAAGGCAGAGCTTCAGAAAAAGCAGAATTTATTAAAGCAACAGAGTCCCAATTTCAAGGTGCTAAATTTAGTAAATTACTAAATGACTAGAATCCAGACAAACTTCTGTTAGTTTTTCTAGAGAAACTACTTAATACCATATATCAACATTTAGCATAATCTACTTTATAGAACCAATCATGGAGAACTAACAGTTTTATGCCTCACCAATTTTACCAAACATGGAAGCAGCATCTAATTTATGTTTTCTTTTGGTTTTCTTTTTGCTCTTTCCTTTGGTTTATTGTTTTGTTTGTATTTATCCTAGTTCATATAAAGCACGTTGAACTGTCTTGTTGCTGAAAATGTGCTATATAAATAATATTAGCTTACCAAGTCAAATTTCTTTCAAGTCACATTTGTTATTTACAGCATTTTTAGAACAACTGGCGTCAACACAGTTACTTGATTGTGCCATAAAATTGCACTACTTCCCCTTTAAGGCCACACGTGAAACACACTGCTTTATTGTTTGACATGATATGATCAAAGGAAATCAGTTGAGTTATCAGGAAGAGAATGTGCTCCAGTCTGCTTCATCCTTGGGAAAAATTTCCAAATTCATTTGTTCCAACTATTTCATGTAAGTAATGACGTGATGTAAATGTCCAGCCACCATGATAATCTCAGGAAGGAAACTGGTTCTGTCCCAGTGCTGAGCGTGTTTCAGTCCAGAAGGACCAGGCAGTCTATGGTTTCCTCAGACGCTCTCACTGCCATGGCTCAGTGATAGAAAACGTTCACACACACATGGCACATGTTCCTGTGTCATGTTCATAATCATCAGTTTGAACCAGACTGGGCTGCAGGATAAAAATGACCCAACGTTCTCAATGTTAAATCAGAAAAATGAAAAACGATAAGGCAAAAAATAAATAAATAAAAATAAGTCAAATGAAATAAGAGTCAGTGAGTGTGTGTGTGGGTGTTTATGCTTATGACTCCACATAGCAGAGAGGATGTGTGTGTGACTCTGACAGTTCATCTCACAGCTGGGATACCCTGTCCTCTGGAGTGCACCAATAAAGCCACAGGGGTGGCTGGTTATTTTTGGAACACACACACACACACACACACACACACACACACACACATTTCATTTCATTTCACACCTCCCACCCAATCCCACCCTCCTGTCTGCCCCCCCAGTCTTCTGCCGTCTGACAGCTCCCTCGTTTAATTTGCACAACCTTAATTAGCCATCAGCGGGGAGAATAAAGGAAGTGGTCAGGCTATGTTCTTAAAACGGGCCCATTCTTCACAGATGAGGAGAGTGTGTGGGCTGGAAGGGGACGAGAGGGCTGCAGAGGGGGATAAAAATACATCTGAGGCAGAATGTGTTTGAAGTTTAGAGCACACAGCGAAGAGGCGGTGACTGCTCTTTAAAGGAAGCCCTGTAATGTGAAAAAAAAAACACTTTCATTGAAGGAAAAAAAAACACTTGACAGAATATTAATCTTCAAATCAACTTGTGTCTGATACCATCTATTCCTCGCAGACGGGAGAGGTGTTGTTTTGCTGGTCGACAGATCAGTTTGATTTCACTTATTAAGGAGGTGCGAGATGTCAGGCTAAAGTATTTATTTTTTTCTGTCTCTGCCACATACAGCATTTAAAAGTATTTAAACCCTTTGAACTTCTTTTCTTTATCTTGTCACTTTGCAACAATGTACTGCATGGTATTTCACTGTGAATTTTTACAGGCAGCCAACAGGATGTAAGGTTGAATTGAGAAATGAAAGAAAAATCATGTTTCAAGTTTTTTTTACAAGTTAAAATCTAAGTGTGGTGGGTGAAGATGAAATCTGCGCCTCTTTACTCCGAGTTGCGTTTCCATAATAAATGTGCGCAGTGCAAATCTTTGTCAATATGTCGAAAAAAATAATCATTACGCAATTACTGTTTTTTCATGAAATGCACTGAAAAAAGAAAACGGGTGATCTAATAAAAAACAAGTTAATTTATTACTCAAATTAAATTTATCCACATAAAAATATTACGTTTATTTAACTGCCATGATAAACAAACATAAAACAAGTTTGATTAATTCAGTTACATGTAACAAATTAAGTCAGTTGGCAATGCATTCTCATTTTTTCAGTGTAAGAAATGAAATTAAAATCATGTGAAAACGTTTGTTCACGTGATATGTCATGAACAATCATGGCAGCAACAGATATAAACAGTTACATGAGATAAATTCATAATTCATTCATGGCTGTAGCGTTCATCATCTATCAGCCAATTGGAGGAGACATCGGCATCTCATTCAGGCATTGGAGCAACAAGCCCCGCCTACTTGGCAGTGGTTACACATGCACGTTTTGGGAAAATTGTAGTGGGTGATTTTACAGAAGAGCTGTGGATTCAACAATGTTTTACAAACTGTGTGAAGTTGTGAGAGCTCTGATGGAGCCAGCTGCACCTTGTCTAAATAAACAAAAACAAATCATCATCCTCCTACTACTTCCTGTCATTTTCTTTGTCGTTTCTGCCAGTAGTAACATCCGACTTGATTTTTTTTTGTATTTTGCAATTTTGAGAAATGCATCTATTTTAATACGGCCGAAAAACCACCTCAACCTCATGCTCATTCTTTAGGTCGTGAAACATAAGTTGTCCCACGCTGTAAAGTTCTTATGGAACATATTCTAAAAGGAGATCATGAGGCATAATGTATAAAATGTTTTGTAGAGACGTTCCTCAAAAGACTTCCATCTATAGCTGAAAGTGGATTTACAGATTATTGACTCAAGGGGGCTCAATATAAACCCCTATCAACATTTTCAGATTCCTTTTTTTTTATATTTACAAAAAACATGAATAATTTTATTTCCATTTCACAATGAGGCAGGCCTTTCTGTTGTTCTATATCTCACAAAAAGCTGTTAAATTATATTAAATGTAGTGAAAATGTTTACATCCTGTGAAGACTTTCGTAAAGCAGTGTAAATGTTCAGTAAAAGAATTCCCTGTTGTGATTATAAACCAGATCCATTAACCTGACACTACTCACTATATTCTATTTCTGCTATTCGACTTTCATCTCTCACCGTATTTATCCTTCCCTTCCTCTGCCATATTCCTGTCAGGTTCTCTTGCTCTGATGCTCATCAGTTGTCTTCGTCTTCTTATCTTCTGTCTCCCTTTTTTTCCACATTTCCCCCTAAAACCATTTCCACAAAGCTTCTGAGAGCAGAGGCATAAAAGTCATCTCACCTCCTTTTGCCCCCGCCGCCCTTCCCCCCCAGTGTCATGAGAAGTGGAAACAGAATGAGTCATAAAGCAGAAATCCTAACAGAATGAAATTTAGAAGAACAAAAAAAGTTTGAGTTTCTGTTGAGTTTGGTTGCTTTTGATTCACTAATAACCCACTTTATTTTGTTTCTCAACAAAATGGTTTACAGGTGTTCTCGTGTCAGTTGTTTTAGTGGAAGACCTGTTATCTCTCTTTCACCTGAGTACAGGTTAGGTTTTTTTTTATTTTCAAAAATCTGAATAAAAGCAGAACACTGAGTATTTGGAGAGAAGATGGCGCTCTACACATCTGGACGAGTTAACCTGGAAATCCCGAGCTAGAAAAAAAGAATATTTCAACAAGAATATTCAAAGATTTCTTTATTACTTATCAGACAGCATGGGGTAAATTTCTACTGATTATATGCAGAAATATTTATCCATAAATCCAGATGAAGCCAATCAGTTAGATATACTATGAAAATGTGTTGAAAACCAGTCCAATGAAGACCAGACTCCAGTCCATCTGACCTGGAATTCTGCTAAACAGAAATTATTATGTGATATTGACTTTTTTTTTTTAGCTTTACATCATGTTATAATGTTATCACCTCATCAAAAACATACCTGGAATGTTGAATTGATTCTTTTATGCATATTTGAGGAATCTTTTCATTTCCATTGCAACCATTCAGCTGTGCAAAATGCCTGGGTGGAACTAGCGCCGCCTCACTGAGCAGCACAACTCCTCCTCTCAGCTCCTTCAGACTAGTCAGCAGCAATTAGCAGACCCCTGGTGGAACCGTGCATCAGCTGAGCTCATTATAGCTACTTGTTACAGGGTTAATAGAGGAGCCATGTTGTGATGATGATGACTCACTGGAGGCGGGGTTTCAGAAAGAGCAGGAGATTTTTAAGCAGACAGAGGTCCAATTTCAAGGTGTTAAATTTATATATATATATATAA
>NW_006800453.1:107761-131826 GCF_000485575.1 Poecilia formosa | reverse complement strand
TCCCGGGTGGTAGACTGGTGTCTACCCACTGAGCTATACAGTCAGCTATATATATATAGCTGACTCTCTCTCTCTATATAGATATAGATATAGATATATAGATATAGATATATAGATATAGATATATAGATATAGATATATATAGATATAGAGAGAGAGAGAGAGAGAGAGAGAGAGGCTTCGGTCCCCATGAGGAGCAGTGAGTCCCCACAACGTAGTATGTGTCAGGAAAATGGTCCCCACAGGGTATTACAAACAAACTGACACACACAGACACACACACACGCACACACGCCTACACGCAAACACACACAAAGCACAGCTGGTCTTGGTAGGGGCAAGTTTAAATGAAACCATTCTATTTTTCTGTCAGGCTGTTGACAGACAGGTGTAATTAATACATTTCTTAATTTAGAGGTTTCATTCAACATTCAATATAGCTTTTAAACCATTTTTAAAAAAGAAAACTATATGTTAGTATAGAAAAAAACGTGTAATTTTAGTGTTTGCACTGTGACAGTATGAGCTATATGAATGTTGAAGTTTTGGTGAGGCGTACCAGTTCCAGCATCACAATTCCTGCTCTCTCCCGGGCTGCCTGTGGGTACAAGGTAACACCATGGTGCACTCATGTGGGTGGTGTGTGTTTCTGTGTGGGAGGGTGTGTGAAACTTTCACTACAACACACAGACTAACAGCTAGAGAACTCTAAAACGGTTGACATCTAAGCAAAATTGACTCATTTACAGGAACAAAAGCTTTTAATATTGAAGGATTCAATGTTTTTATTAGAAAAAAGTAACCTCACAAACTGAAATAGAAAAAAAATTATATGTCTAATTTTAAAATGCAAACCGTTTTTAACATGGACTTTATATTTAATTTAGTAAAAGCCTTCTAAGTTCATTGTTATCCATTCCTTTTGCAGATATTGTGTCATATTAAAATGACTTGAGTAACAGCTACAGTCTTTTTCCAATCTTTTAGCACAATTTAGAAAATAGGGTTTTCATAACATTTCACATAATTAGCATAACACCATAGATGATTTGTTAAATGGAACACTAGAGTCAGAACTCTACAAAACACCCAAACATCCATCATTCAGTCTGATTCAGTCAAACACTCCAGAGCATTTTAATTATATATTTTATATATTTTTAATTATATATATTTTTTAATGACTAACATTACATGACACTGCTTGTGCAGACCAGAGAATTTATTTATATCTCTTCATGTCCCCAGTTTTTTTTTGTAATTGCCTAAATTCAGAAAAAGAAAAATATCACTGTATGGTACTCATGTCAAACTCAAGGCCTGAGGGCCAAATCCGGCCCGCCATAGTTTTTTATGTGGCCCTCTAGATTTTAGAGGGATGCATAAACAGAACCATCAAGATGACAGTGTGCTTAAGTATTGTTTTATCAACCAAATCAAAGCAGTGGGGGCAAAAATTATGAAAAACATTGAGTTGAAGTGATGCTAACTTTCTTACTTGTACAAAACAGCTGCCTCAGCCTTAATTGATGTCAAATTATAGTCTATGATCTATACTGCTGAGGAATAAAATGTTGAATTTACCGTCATTCATATGTGCAATTATCACAAATGTTTAGAAATTAATCACAAAACCAATCGCAAAACCCTGGAGGGATTGAAAAGATAGTCAATATAATGTAATTTTAATAATTTGTTAATATTTTAAAAGTTTGTTCACATGTTTTATCAGTACATTCTGACACAACCGGTCCTTTAAGAGCGTCCATGATCTTGATTTGGCCCAAAATGAAAATTAGTTTGATACCTCTGCTCTACAGGTGTTCTTGGTTGTTTTCATGTCAACTCAAACTCCACATTATCAAAACAGCTAACACACCTGAGCAGTGACACACTTTGCTTGCAAAAGGCTCTGATTGTGCCAAAAATGTTCAAAATACAAAGGTCAATATTGCCTTTAAACAACACAACCTGCAACTAAGCGTATGAGCTCTTCCATTCAATCATCACATAACGGGCAATAAAATGCAATAAAAAGCACTTTGAAATGCCTTGCTGCTGAAATGTGCTATATAAATAAAATTTGATTGATTGATAAAATAAAAAACTTTCTTGTCATTGCAGTCAATTACATCACTCTCATGCCAGTGTCATTTGTTATCTTTAAGACTGTGTCAGATGTTCCTTCTTGCAAAGGATCTAGAATCAGAAATACTTGCAATTTTTTTGTCTTTCAAATTTTTTTCTTCTTCTTAGGAAGTTAAGAAAAATAATAAAATCTATTACAGCAAAGAAATACCCACCATTGATACTCATTCTCTTCTCTCTTAAAGTCGGGGCCACATCTGCCTTGGATTCATGCTGGTGAACAGAAACACGTTGCACCATTTAAAGGGGCAGTGTTATGTATTTTCCAAGTAGAAATGCGTCCGTTTTAATTGATTTAACACAATCAAGTAACTATACTACTTTCAGGTCTTATAGAAATGCTGTAGATACCATAAATGACTTAAAATAAATTTGACTTTGTAATTTAACACCTTGAGATTGGTTGAGCAGATGAGCAGTTCCACGAGGTTTTTACTAATTGCTATGGAAACTGCATCTCTAAGGCGGAGCTTCATTTCAAAGGCGGAGCTAGGTCCACCCAGGTGTTTTTTTTACCAGCATTGCACTGAGAGTATGAGCAGTGTTTGTTAATTGCTGATGGCTAGTCTGAGGGAGTGGAGTTGGTCCACCCAGACACTTTACACAAATATCTACATGGTTGCCACGGGAGATTAAAGGATTTCTCAAATCATGCATGAAAGAATCAAAGCAACATTCCAGGTGTATTTCTGATGAGAGAATAACATCATAACATGATGAAAACCTCAAATAAATATATTTAATATAATGCTGCCCCGTTGCAGCCTGCAGACTGATTTCTAGTTGAAGATTTGTGTAAAGGAAACTACGATATCACGATAGTTAAAACTTTGGAGTTTGGACTGTCTCAGTGACATCTATGTTAACTATTTTGCAAATGGTTGAGGAAAATGTGTCAAACCAATGAGAAATGGTTAACACATTTGGAAGAGGACACGTCTTCCGCTCTGCTGAACTGAGGATAGAAACTGAGTGGATCCCAGTTTCTTTAAGTAGGTCAAAGCAATCAAGAAAAACTGTCATATCAAGAAGTAGTAGAAGTAGTAGAAAAAATAATTACTCAACCAAAGGGTTGAATAATTATTTTTCCATTCCTTTATGCATTTTACGGTATACAAAAAAGCTACAACATAGAAACAATGACCTGAAATATTAGTCAAACTACTAGATCATACAAAACAATACAGATTATCTACATGTTGAGAGTTAATGATAATGGAGGGTAAGTCCTTTCTCAGGTGTTCACACAATGTACGGAAAATCTGGACAGAACTCCTAACCAGATGATTACCACTCTTTCTGCTGAGCCACAGCCACCTGTGATAACTTTGCACAACAAAATAAAACATGGCCGCAAATACTACCAGCCCATATGACCTAAGCTACCTCCACAGTTTGACAATCTTTTGTGAAGATGGTCTTTGCTTAGAAACATTTGGGTTCACAGACACACTCCACTCTCGCCACAGCTCTCCGTTCGTTATGCTAATGCTGACTCTCAATAGCAGCCATTGTGAGGCAGAGCGGCTGCTGAGTTAAGCAGCAGCTTAACGATTATCAAAGTAGAAAACAGAAAACCCTGAACTGCCTGCCATGCTACATTTTAAAATCCACAATAGTAGCAGAACATGAAGAAATAATCTCATGAATGAATTATCCCAGACATCTACTAGAACGATTCAACTCTGCTGTTTTGAGCTGGTTATGTTTGAAATGACACATTTGGAAATGGAAAAGATTGATTCATGAAATTAAAAATAAATAAATTTTTAAAAATTGCATATTAAACATTTTTTTGTATAAAAAAAAAAGTGGTGTTTTGGGAGCATTATGGTATGACATATTAACTGCAAAATGAAGGAAAAGGATAGTGGCTGAAATTTGACTATTTAATGTAGGCTAACATGGAAACATCAGTGCAAAGAGGGGGATGGATATACAAAATATATGTTTGTTTTATGAGAATATAATTAAAGATTTTGGAAGTGAGGGAATGCTGAAAAATTTTAAAGACTTAATACTTTAAAATCTTTTTATGCTTCCTTTATCAAAATCCGTTGGTTCTGGAGGCTGAAGCTAACTGCTAAGCTAACGTAGACTGAAGCCAACTTTATTTATTTATTTTTTTACTTTATTTTCTTCGGTTCTTCGACAGGAAGGTGGTGTGTGAGAGAGGGGTAAGACATGCGGCAAAGATTAACAGGCCAGGATTCAAACCTG
Organism: Poecilia formosa; assembly: GCF_000485575.1. Classification (NCBI taxonomy): domain Eukaryota; kingdom Metazoa; phylum Chordata; class Actinopteri; order Cyprinodontiformes; family Poeciliidae; genus Poecilia; species Poecilia formosa. The sequence continues at coordinate 127,458 of NW_006800453.1, read as the reverse complement.
TGACGACGTAGAGGACTGAAGCCTCTGCTGGAGGTAAAACCTCACCAGTTTCACCACTGCGCCACCGCCGCGCCGGACCGCTGCCATCTTAAAACAAGTCCAACCTCATACGCCTCATAGCAGTTCAAAAATGCACAGGCCATGATATCAGCCTTAAAATCGTTACTATGTTGAAATTTAGAGGTTTATTTAGAAAGAAACTGGTGATTATTTCTACACAGTTTAGTTAGTTTTATCAATATCCCGAAATGAAACTGACTTGCAGCAAACATCATAAACCAACAACATTCACACACAAAAAACAGGAAGTGAATGTAGGAGCTGGTGCATCACCATAGATAGATCTTTCTGTCCACCTAATTTCTCTAACCCCATTTAATTCTGTTGTGCTGTAGGAGTGAAATTGAATAGAATTTCAAGTTATAACATTGACAAATAACATTTACAAATAAATATGCTTTCTTGAAATGTAAGTCAAGACTTAATTCACATCGATTTCTTACAACAGACGGGAATAAATTAAATACAAACGGATGTGGTCTACATTGCCATCCAGTGGTGTGGGAAGATATTGCATGTAATCTCTTGAAAAGAGTTTGACATATAACTAGTTATAGTTTATGCATGTAGCTTTATGTTTGTGAGGGATCTGAATGTAAGAGAAGGATGTTTTAATTACAAACTTAAGGCACACAGATAACTCATTCTGTTGGTCATAAATGATCACATCTATTGATTTATGAGTCAAAATACAAGTTTCTGCATTCAGGAGAAAGAAATTTCCCTACTAGTAACTTTTTTCCCCTTAAAACAGGAAACCACCCGTCTTTCATTCTGTTATTGTTCTGCAATTCAAGCAGTAATCATCACTTCCTCCTTGTGTAAATGGTTAACTCAAAAATCTAGGCACTCTGAGCTCAGATTACGTCTACTTTCAGAGGTGACTGTGTCCTTAACAAGCTGCCTGCGCTCCTTCTTTTGCTTTCTTCAGCTTCATGCATCTTATTCTGTCCTGGAACTCTGACAACATTTATTTTGTTAATATCTGCCTGAAAACTTTCTAAAAACGTGAAATTAGCGAGTCATGTTTGTGGAAACGAACGAAAGCAAAACTGGATCTTACCTGAGCTGCTGTCCAAAGGTAAGGTACTATTAATTATTTTTTTCTTTCTTTTTTTTTTAAATCTTTGTCCTTAGGTTTGGATTTGTGCCTGAAGGTAAACTCAGAAGCAAAACAGAATGACTTGCAAGCTTTTCATTTGTCTTAATTAGCAGCAGCACCTTAAGTGGAAGTGACCTCACAATCCTTACAAAATAAATACTGATTATTAGTATTTTCATACTTTTGAGAGGAAAAGCTTCAAAATACTTCAATTTATCTGCTAAATTGATACCCTCGTGAATTTTATGTACTATAATTCTAGAACACATTGTTATTGTGGTCTTAAGTTAATAATATTTGACTAATAAATTAATTACTTTGTCTACTAACTACTTGAAGCAGCTATTATGATAAACAGCTGACGTAGTGACAAAAACATAGAGGTGCACCATTGAGAGTTTTATTTTCAGGGATCACTAACAATTAATAATTTATTAATATACGATGTTTTAAACTTTAAAAGAATTCAACTGGGTAACCCTTTCTCTTAAATTACAGCCCACTAATTAACATGTAATGGCAAATACTTAGTAAGTGACTAATAAGAAAAAACAAATTGCCTGACTGTAGAAGAAACTGTTACCTTAGTATAACTGAAGCTGTAAAACCTTCAGTTTCATTTTGCCTGCTGACGTCCAGCTGCCTGTGGTAGCAGACTGAATGAATCAGATTCATTTCTAGGTTTTGTTCTTCATCTGCAAACGTGTCTAATTAGTCATCCTCCCTCAGTAATGGTTTCCTCACAAAAGCGTTGGTATTTATACCTGGTAGTGCTGCTTTGTGGTGGATTCACTAATTGGGTCAAACTTTTGTTTCACTCTCACTCACTCATGTTGGATTTATTTCAAAAACATCTCTCATGCAGTTATGTGGAATGCAAACTGCTGCTTCTGCAAAACGAAACTACTTGAATAAAATTTGCTGGTTCTATTCTACTTGCCAAGTAGAATAAAATCCCATATAAAATGTAGAACTGAGGAAGTGTAATGCTGTTATAATTTAGGAAGCACTTCAGAGAGATATAAAACATATTTAAAAAATGATTGACTTTTAGATTTATAAAGAACTATTAAAAATAATTATGCTTTGCTTATTTATTAACCATAGCATAAATAAATACAGATAAAACATGAATTTACATTTAATTCACAATGACCAAAAAACACAAATGTGTTTTTCAGGTATTTTAAACCATTCATATGTTTTAGGTTTAAGTGGATTGAGCGTAAAATCATTCTTCCCATTGCAACTCCAAAAAATCATTATGAATACTGCAAATATTTAAAGATTTCATAATGGATTGTCTGACTTGATTTGACTTGATTAATCATTTGCTGCAAAATGGACACATTAATGATTTACTCTCTGCATGTGATCACAGAAACAATCACTGAGGAAGTTTACTGCCTTGTTTGTGTAGCTGATTGCTGGTTGTGTGTTTGCTCTCTGCTTTCAGGGTTTGGAGCAAAACAAGAGCAAATTTCAGTGGGAAGTCCAAAACTATCTGTTTTGGACTTTTGCTGTCTCTCTCCAGCTTTTAATTTGTGCTTTGACTCTCCCCTCACAGTGAACTCTTGTTATCAGAACTGCACAGACTGGATCCTGTGTTATCTGTAAACAGAGCCCGCCTCTGCTAAGGACCAAGAACACCACAAGAACATCCCGTTTGTTGCCCTCAGAAGCCGAGAGCGGACTCACTTTTCAATTTTCCGGGGATTTTATTTTAAATTTCCCTCCTGACGATTGCGTCTCACATGGCCTGAGAGCTCACCAACAATGAATAAGTCCAGCGAAAACCCGGAGGAGGACAGAGTATCCCTCCAGAGCGACGGAAAGATGCAAGCGAACGGAGTGGCGAAAGAGGCTCTCGGCGTTCTCCAGACGTTCAGGCGGAGCATTAGGCGACCCGCCGAGAAAAGCCCCCGCTCACCCAACAGGAAGGAGTCAAAGGTCACATCCAGAGCAGAGTCAGAGTCGCCCTCCTCTCTACCGCCAGGCTCGCCCAGTGAGTAACGTTCAAACTCAGCCCCTAAAGCTTGTCCTTCTTGTATCTTTTACCCCTAGAACAACAGGTGTGATGTCATTGAAATGACCTTTTAACCCTCTGAATATTCTCAGAAGAAGCATGAGCTAAACACTAGAGTTGGTGAACTTTGTAGCTGTTAGGTAATCCTTTACACTGGGAGAAATTCTACTGAGAGCACAGCTAAAGAAATCTGTGATCAAGCACACATCGTGTTGTAATGTTGATTTTCTTTTTTTTCCAAAAAGAACCATGTAGAAAACTTGTGTAAACTTGTCGTCCTGATGTTTGTTTTGTAAGTGAGCTGGTATAAGGGTGCTGGAGGACCGGAGCGAAATCTGGCAGCAGCAGAGCTAAATAAGCCAACAAAATGGAATACCAGTCCTTGTTTATTCGCAGTGTCATTATTAGTCATTAACAGAACGTTTTTAAAGATGTACCGTAGTATTTACCTTTTACAGAAAAAAGTCTCTTTTTTTCATATTTGTTGAAACTGTCACACACAAACCTACCAAACATGGCTGCTCACCAAACTGATGGGTTGGGCAAGGAGAGCGTTAACAAGGGAGGCAACAAAGAGCCCAATGGCAACTATATGGAGGAGCTCAAACAGGAAGATATGTTGACAGGACAACTGTAAGGAGAAAGCTATCAGAAATTTTTACGGTAAAACATTCTGATAGTCGTAAGCTATGTTGGGAACAAAGCTACTTTAGAAGTTACTGTAGTGAAAGGAGAAAACACTGAACTGCTTGGCCCACACGTCTACCGGTCTGTGGCAAGACTTGAAAATCTATGCTAACAGACAGTCTCCATCCAATCGTCACTTTTCTCTGCATGGTGGATATTAAAATGGCACGAGTCGGTCCTGAGTAGCTTGAGCTGCAAAATAAATGAGAGAGACCTCAAAGAAAAGGTCGAGCATTGTTGAGTTTGGGCGTAAATAGAAACTCGTTGTCACATCAACAGATAAGCTCAGACGCTAGACCTTTGCTGACACTACGGTGAATTCAGGTTTCTTCAATCAAAGAAATGAATGTAAAACTAAAGAGGACACATACAGTTCAGTTGGATTGAAGTGACAATATTTGTTTAGTTCAAGTTGGTGGAGAATTGAAGCGTTTTGTCATTCCTGCTCTTGTTTTTCTGGTTGGTCCTGTTCAGCAAACTGCCATTTTCGCACTAATGCAAACAGAGTTTACGCTCAGTGACATTATCCTCTGTACCTGGTAAAACAATCGGTTTGTTGCTGACACAAAACGGTTACAATGTTCTGATTGATGGAGTTACACTAGGGGCTAGTTTTCACCTATCAGGAAACAAATAACTTGATATAGTTGTTTGTTAGTTTCATATATTTTTATATGTTTACAACAATCATTACATTTCTGTCTCCACTGAAACTTACACATTTCTGCACCCATATGATGTAACAGCACTATACTACTGAAACTCAAATGTCAGCAAATATTTAAATATAGAACCCTAACTCTAACCCTACCCAAATATTTAAACATAGAGTACTTTATTAACCATTTTCAGTCAACCAGATTAACAGACATTGCATTATGTCAAGTGCCATCATCAAAATCACCAACACGCANTTTTTTTCATATTTGTTGAAACTGTCACACACAAACCTACCAAACATGGCTGCTCACTTGTGCAAGGAGAGCTTTAACAAGGGAGGCAACAAAGAGCCCAATGGCAACTATATGGAGGAGCTCAAACAGGAAGATATGTTGACAGGACAACTGTAAGGAGAAAGCTATCAGAAATTTTTACGGTAAAACATTCTGATAGTCGTAAGCTATGTTGGGAACAAAGCTACTTTAGAAGTTACTGTAGTGAAAGGAGAAAACACTGAACTGCTTGGCCCACACGTCTACCGGTCTGTGGCAAGACTTGAAAATCTATGCTAACAGACAGTCTCCATCCAATCGTCACTTTTCTCTGCATGGTGGATATTAAAATGGCACGAGTCGGTCCTGAGTAGCTTGAGCTGCAAAATAAATGAGAGAGACCTCAAAGAAAAGGTCGAGCATTGTTGAGTTTGGGCGTAAATAGAAACTCGTTGTCACATCAACAGGTAAGCTCAGACATTAGACCTTTGCTGACACTGACATTCAGGTTTCTTCAATCAAAGAAATGAAAGTAAAACTAAAGAGGACACATACAGTTCAGTTGGATTGAAGTGACAATATTTGTTTAGTTCAAGTTGGTGGAGAATTGAAGCGTTTTGTCATTCCTGCTCTTGTTTTTCTGGTTGGTCCTGTTCAGCAAACTGCCATTTTCGCACTAATGCAAACAGAGTTTACGCTCAGTGACATTATCCTCTGTACCTGGTAAAACAATCGGTTTGTTGCTGACACAAAACGGTTACAATGTTCTGATTGATGGAGTTACACTAGGGGCTAGTTTTCACCTATCAGGAAACAAATAACTTGATATAGTTGTTTGTTAGTTTCATATATTTTTATGTGTTTACAACAATCATTACATTTCTGTCTCCACTGAAACTTACACATTTCAGCACCCATATGATGTAACAGCACTATACTACTGAAACTCAAATGTCAGCAAATATTTAAATATAGAACCCTAACTCTAACCCTACCCAAATATTTAAACATAGAGTACTTTATTAACCATTTTCAGTCAACCAGATTAACAGACATTGCATTATGTCAAGTGCCATCATCAAAATCACCAACACGCATCAAATGTGTCTGTCTATGTTCTGTTTATTATGGTTCAAAAGCAACTCCAATAGGTGGGCTTTTAGTCTTGATTTAGAGGAACTCAGTGTTTCAGCTGTTTTGTCATTTTTCTGGCGTTTACTTTATAAAAAGTGTTCCAGATAGAAGAGAAGCATGTGGGAACCTTATCTTTACACCGCTCTTTTGTAATCTTTAAACTCAAGTTTGAAATTCCCTGCAGACATTCCCCTGCATGGGACTTCAGTAACCAGATCTAGTAAACACTAAAGCTTCCCCAGATGCTTAAAAAGCAGCATGACCTTGTTACAAAATGTAACATAATACAACACGGAGAATAATTAAGCTAATAGTCACCTCTAGGAGGCTTTAAAATTGGTTGAATTCAGGTAATGTGGGACAGAATAGGTAGAAGATAGTACCTTAGAAATTAAAAGGTAAAACAAAGGGTGGTAATACACTGGTCTGTTAGAATACCACCAAACTCAAGGCCTGAAATATTCAAGGTTAACAGCGAAATTCCTTTTTTTCTTATCATGTTACAATTTACCTGATGTCCCAAACTTCTGACAGACCAAAACAAACACTTTAAATCTCTACAGGTGGAAGGACAAACCCGTGAGTTTTAGTGGTGTTAAATGTTCCATTCAGATTTGTCCTGTGTGGTCAGTGGTTGTACGGGCGTTCTTTCTTTCACCAGCTGTTACGCCATGTTATGATTGTGAGTTTATCTTAACGCTTCGGTTTCATTGACTGTAAGTCATGTGACTTTGTGTTAATGGTATTTGCTGTCGGCTGACATGCTGAGAAAACTTTCCGGAAAAACCTGCTTATGCCTTTGTGGTTCCCCGTCAGAGCTCTTAAAAAGCCATTGGTTTCCAGCTCAGATTCATTTGCATTACCCAGCTCTTGACACACACACACACAAACACACGCACACACACCCACACACAAATATATAAGGTACACCTGCTGATACACGACTGGACACGGATATTTACTCAACGTTGCACTGACATTGTCTCTTCCCCGTTTCTCCACCAGGTCTTAGTGCGGGCTCTCCAGCTGCATCACCCTTGAAGACCAGAGGGGGCTTCTTTCAAAAAAAGGATGAAGATCTGACAGACATGACACAACACAAACGCAAACCTCTAGCTCGCTCAAAGACAGGTACGTCTGTCGTTCAGCTTAGAATCAGTTTGGTTCCATAGTCTCAAAACCAAACTTCTGTCTCTCTTTGTTCCTGTTCTTTATGTTTGGGGTCAGTGGAGGTCATGGTTTACATTGTGACTGGACATGTTTCTGTTGAGGGTGCAACTCTGTGACGGCCTACAGAATTTGGAAACCAGTTGAGCCCTGCACGGGTCATTTTTCAACACCATGTTGAAATGAAAGTAGTTTTACAGTGGTTGGCATGCAAATGAGCTGAAGCCAACCACACATATTCACAGCTCAGGATTGGCTGGCTTGAACAGCTTTTTTTTTTCCTTTGCTTTTTTCAGGCTGTGTGACAGTTGAATTAATTTATGTTTCTAACCTTCATTTCATAATTCGTCAGTCATTAAATTGAAAGCAGTGCAGAAGTCAAGCCGCTGTGTGAGAGAACAGTGAGTGTATGACAAGCTTTTAGTATTTCAACAAATTGATAAAATGATTACAGATCTGACATGTTTAAACATGTTTTAGTGTCTTAAGTTAGCAGTTAGCACGGGTAGAGTGGCTAACTAGATAATCAAAAACCTTATTGCAACACTGAAATTTCTAAATGGATGCCAACATTTTAAAAATATAACCTGTAAAGGTGTGAAAGCTGAAAATGATAAAGTAGTTATATCACTGTAATATGTTCAGCCTTCCTGTTATTTGCTGAAAGTTTTACTCTCACTTGCTCATAGCACAGTTTCCTTTTAAATCGCTTCTTGCTGATTTGATGTTTCCTCTGACCTCACTGACGCTAAAGCAGCTAACTGACTCTTCTTCACCCAGTGTCGCCATGTAAGACGTACGGTGCATTCACAGAAACTGCGTGCTTTCTGTTCTCAGATCCCAACATGTCTAAGCTGACCGACTCCCTTCTGAAGAAAGGATCCTCACTTCGCAGAAGTCTGAGGTTTCCCTCCAAGAAGGAGAACGACAAAGCGGCCAGGCAGGAGCCTCTGGCTGCTGAGGCCCTGCCTGAAATGAGGGAGGAGAAAGAAACGGAGGTGGAGGAGATGGAGGAGATGGAGGAGCTGTACACGCTGCCTGAAATTCCACACACACCACTGTCAGGTACGCACCATCACAGGTTATTTTACGCTTCTCAATCAGTTTATTTGGGTACAGCTGAAGCAGATATAAATGGAGAGGGTTTCTGCTTTGAGGCCTTTCATCCTCCCTCCACATTGCTACATCTAGACAGTAAATATGGACTTTTCCACCCATGTAGAAGCTAAAAGACACCTTTGAAATGTCAGAGCACTCTGCTTGGTGGAAGGTTCTGCAAGAGGTGGAGCTGGGGCTCTAAAAGGAACCGAAAGCCGTCATTACTGTCATTCTTTATAACTTTGTTTTTCATCTTTTGACCATGTAAATTATGTACTGCAAATAAGAGCTACTGCATTTTGTTACGTGTGCATGCCAACAGAATATAACTAACTTACATAAATATACATTCCCAGTTTAAATGGCCAAAACATAGAATCTGTAGTGATGATTTGCACAACAAACTGTACAAGCTGACATTTCACATATTAGAGAAATGCTCATCTGTGGCTTTCATGTATATTCACACCTCATGAACTTTTTCACATTTTGTCACATTACAACCACGAAACTTTATTGTAATTTAACAGGATTTCACGAGGTGGACTAGTCAAAGCAGGAAAGTGAAAAGAAAGTAATACATTTTCAATGTCTACTACAAATAAAAATCTGAAAAGTGTGGCATACATTTGTATTAATCTCTTTACCACAAGACATGCAGACACTGCAAACATGTGCTCTGGTTAGATGAGATGGAAATGAAAGGGGGATGCTGTTCTATGGCACAGTGACAGCGCTCAGCGTGCACTGAAGGATGGATGGATGAAAACCTCCCAAGGACAGGGGCAGCAACCTTAGCATTCAGCCAAAGGGAATGATTTAGATCAAAGCATATTCATGTGTTAGAATGGCCCAGTCCAAGGCCAGATCTAAATGGCAAGAATTGAATATTGATTCTTACAGACGTTTTCTGTTCAATCCAATTGATCATGAGTTACTTTGGTAAAGTAGATGTGGCTTAGATACAAGTGTGGCGCACATGTACGCCACACTTTTCAGATTGTATTTATGTAAAAAATTAAACTAAAGCCATGATGAATATCATTTTTCTTTTACTTCACAATTATGTTCAACTTTGTGTTTCTATGTCTCATAAAATCACACTGAAATACATTGCTTCTTGAAAAAAAATGGAAAGAAGAACATGATTATTTTGCAAGTTACTGTGTTACTGCACATTACTCTGGATTATTTTATTGTTGGCTACATTTGAATAAGGAGTAATCATGAAGTGAGTAAAATCAGTGATCTCATAGAGTTCATCTATTCAAATAAAATCTAAATGAATAGGCCAGGTTTGACATTTACTGTCTGGAAAGTCACCAGGTTTAGACATTTTATTATGTTTAAGAAGCAAAGTTTATACTGTCCCACTTGTTCAGCGTTCTTGTTTCTCGCCGCTTGTGGGGAAACAAGAATTAAGGATAGAAAAAAGTCTCATGCAGCTCCGTTCATCCTACTGTCTGTATGTGCAGATCTCTTCTTTGTCTCTGTTTTTGCAACACAAGCAGCTAAAGATAATCTTGTTTCAGCTACAAACACACAACGTCACAGAAAACGTCTGTAGTATAAACGTTCACAGGGGAAGATAATCCACTTCAGTTAAAACTGCTAATGAAGATTTAGTCTTATTTGAAGAATTTGATGTTGGAGGAGGATGAGTTGAACCCATTTTGCTATTCCCATTAATGTTTCTACATTAATGGGCAAATAGTGTAAATAATCAACCAGTAATGACTAATAACAAATCCACATTAAAGATGCACCAATCTGAGCTTTGTGCTTAGTTTCCAATCACAAGTTTTCATAAATATTAGACTGATTTTAGCAAGTTCTAACTATAAATATAATTTTAGTGGCAGCGTTGAAAATATTACGTTTTTTAAGCTTCTTGCAGTGGTTGAATATTAGAGAGCAGTTATTTTTAAAACAGCGACAAAATGGCTGGAGCAAAATGTTTTAAATTGCCTTTAATTGCTTTCACAAGCTAATCGCTAGCTTTCCAACCACACTAGCGATTAGCTTGAAAAGCACGCTAGCATTACAATATCTGTAATGCTAGCATGTCAAAATCTCCATCTTAACTTGGAGATTTGGTCAGATTTTGGTCAGAGATTTGGCCAATTCCAGTGTATTCCATAATGAAGGAGCAAATTGACCCAGAACTGACTTCAGTAGATTTCAAGAAAGCTGATTGAATGTTTGTTGATATTTTTTCTTTGACTGTAGTGTTTGCTCTGTAACCAGTGGTTCATCTCGACTTCATTTTTAAACACTTTCCTGATACTGAAAGTGACTAACTTTAAGTGACTTTGGGGTACCTGAATGCAATTACTTATTTTGGTGCATTCATTAATGAAAAAAATGTCAGATTTTTGAGCTTTCAGTTACTGCAATACTGGACTGAAATGGAAACTGCCAAGTTCTTACATCTGTAGTCTTCTCAGGGTTTTCTAAAAGATTTCTTTGGACTTTTTAATTTATTTAACATCATTTCCAACAATGTAAAGTAGAAGCAATTTGAAACAGGGCTTGCGATGCCTCTTCTGTGATTTGCTGCTGGTTTTAAAGACACATTTTGTAATGCTGCTCCCTTATGTTTCCTGTTAGGTTTGGACTGTTTATATGAAAGCAGCAGATTAAAAAATGGATTATGTCGTAGAAACGTCAAGGAATTCATTTGAAAATGAATCATTCAGCTTCCAGTAATTTAGAATAAAACTGAAGTCTAAGTGACTCTACAGGCATGAAAAAAAGAAGACGTCTGTCATTTTTTCTTTTTTTTTTTTACCTTCAGTTATGCAGATCAACAAGCTGATAGAGATGGAGGTTCTGGAGGAAGCTCATCTGAACCTGCTTGCCATGCGACTGGAGTTTCAGAAGGAGCAACAGCAAACTGGTGACAACTCCCCCATGGAGTTGGCAAAGAAGGAGAAAGACCTGGCCCTCCTCTATACGGACCTCAGGAAAAAGATTTGCACCATAGTCTGTGATTCCAACTCCTTTCCTGCCAGGAACAAGGCACTACTGGTCCATGTGGCTCGCATCATCCAGGAGGAGGAGAAGAGGGCCGAGGAACCAGGCGGCCTGCCAGACAGCTGGATGGAGGCCTGGAGGGAGGCAGTGTCCCAGGGCGTGCAGGTCAAGGTCAACGGCGTTCATCTGGAGAAGAAGGAACATAATTCATCCTGGTTGGCGGTCCATCTCGGGCTCTTGGGAAAAACTATTGTAGAGGATCTGGAGAATGTGAAGCGGGAGCTGCGATGGTCCTACCCACCCAGCTTCAAGGTCTTCAGCACCTACGTGAAGAGCTACCACAGAATCATCGGGCAGCACTTGAGGAAGCTGGAGCCGCAGGTGACCGAGCTAAAGGATCTGTACGCTCTACTGGACTGGATCCTCAACAAATACAAGAGGTGGGGGAATAAAGGAATGTTGTGTTACTGTATTTCTATTGGAAGGTTGTCAATCTGATGCTCTCACTGTTTGACAGACAATGGACTTAGAATGGTTGCATAGGCAGCGGTTATGTCCACCCACTGGGATGGACATAACATTTTAAACATAGTCATTGGTTGTTGGTGTGTTGCACTATCCTGCAAAGGTATTCATACAAACAAAAACTTAAACATATTTTAATCAGATTTTATGTGACTGAACAATGCAAAGTATTGCATTGTGAAGTGAGGTACACGTGCATTGGAATTACACATAACAGCCACCACAAACATTACCTGGGAAACTGGTCAGACTTAATGGAAATAAGGGGCAATACAGGAAGAAAAACTTTAGGACATTGCAGCCAACTTAAAACTAGGCTGGATGGCAACCGTGGATAAATGGCCAGAGCTACAATTAAATATTTAGATCCAGACACCATTTCATGACCTATGTTGCCAAAAGTATTTGATCGTACCAGAGGTGAAGGTGAGTCAGGAGTCAGGAGCTTGACCTGTAGCCTGTGAGGCTCGAATCTCCACTCCATCTGTATCAGTCGTTGTGTCCTTGGGCAAGAAACTTCATTCACCTTGTCTGCTGGTGGTGATCAGAGGGGCTGGTGATGCTGATTGTCAGCAGCCTCTCTACTGTCAGTCTGCCCTAGGGCAGCTGTGGCTACAATGTAGCTTACCACCATCAGGGTGTGAATGTGTGTGTGTGTGAATGACTGAATGTAGTGTAAAGCGCTTTTGAGTCCTCTGGACCAGATAAAGTTCTATACAAGTGCAGGTCATTTACCACTTACATTGTCTGCAATCACACACATACACTACTCTCAAAAAGTTAGAGGTAATTGGATTTCAAGTGAAAGTTGAGGAAAATGTAAGAAGCTCACTCTACCATTATGTTCTAACAATAGGGCATTGATGTAAAACCATGTAATGGGGAGTTCCTCATGTCAAGCAATACACTGAAACAAACTCTAACAACAGTGCTGGGAATGCCACAACAAAAATGAAATGTCAGTGTCTCAGTAACGTATCATGTGTCCTTGATTATCAACGAAAGCATCTTATGTTGTTCACAAGTCATTCAGTCGACTCATTGTCTACCGAGTCATGGTATCCCAGTCTTCCTGAAGGACGGCCCTTGGGTCATCGAGGTTCTCTGGTTCAGAGTTAAACCACTCAGATGATATCAGAGGTATTTTTTTTATGAAATTCAGGTCTGGAGAAATTGCAGGCCACTCCATGCAATTTCAGCTAGTAACAGCTAGCTGAAATTGCATGGAGAAACAGCTAGTTTTCAGTAGCTGTTTCCTACCGATTTAACGTTGATGAGTTCTGGCACTGTCGTCCATAAAGATGAAATCAGGCCTGTGTTGTTCAAGCAGAAACACAACGACTGGAGTGATGATGTCATTCAGGTAGTATGGTCTTGTCACTGTACTATTCACAAGGTGTAGGACAGTTCTGAACCATCTTCTGACACCGCAACTCCCCCACCACCAAAAGCTCATCTGGTGACAACAGTGGCTGATCATTGGCTGCTATCATTTCTGCTCAATATGAATCGACTTTCATCAGAGAACAACCCTGAGACCTACTGGTTCCTTATCCAGCATAAAAGCTCCCTGGAGCAGGCGCCATGCAAGATGACAGTGCCTGTGACAGGTTGTGTGGTCAGGTATCCTTGCAGGTCATCTAGCACACAGACACACAGTGGTAAATGAACTTGAGTGACATCCCATTGTTAATCCATCTACTAAAGGTTTTCCACAAGGTTTAGGAGTGTGTTTATTGAGATTAGTGGACATTCTTCTGGATTCTATGCAACTTCATCAGGTTCTTTCTCAACAACATTGTGAAACAGTCTTGTTTTACAGTAGTTTTCCAACTGTTTTGTCCTCATGGCAACTCGCAAACCCACACTTGTACAATGGGTTGCTAATGTTGTATGCTAACCAGAACGGCAGATGAAGCTTGCTTGTCTGTTGCAATTGGCTCTGCAGAAAGCTGGCAGCCTTTGCGTCCTCTTTGTCTCAGCATCTATTGACCCTGCTTTTATGTGGCCTAAGACTTTGAAGCTGAGTTGCACCCACTTTGTCATAATACCATAATAACAGATTACTATCAAATTTTGTAAAAGCATTTCAAAAAAGGACAAATTGCACAGTTTGTGACCTACCAAGGTACCATGAAAGAATTCACAAAGTTCCTGAGTGAAAGCCATTCCTTGTGGATGTTTGCAGGAACAGTCGACACACCTGAGTTGAATGATCTGTATGGGTGTTTGCATCAACAATCATAACAGAAAACTAACATATCTGGGCAGCACATAAAACCTATTTGTGAACTGGAGTACCAGCAAAAGGGAGGCACTGAGGAGGAAGTATTAAAAAACAGCACAGATCATTTTGCTGACATTTTAACTTTGAATCAGACCACACCAAACCAACATGTTATGCTTAAAATGCAAATTTGGAGTCTAAAAATCCCCCAGCTGATCTAATATATATTTTTTAAAAAAAACCCTGATATGGACAGAATGGAAACATTCAATTCAGGTCATGGACACGTTTCTCACAAATTAGGTAGAGTCATAAATTCTACAGTTACACAGAATCATTCTTTTTATTTACTTTGAAACAAAATCTGTGTATTACAATATTCTAAACTGCAATGTAGCGATTGACCACTGAAATTTTACTAAATCTGATAATATGAATTCATTCCCTGACATACTGCAATAGGCTACAAATTCTTAGAAAATTCTGGATTTTGTAATATTTGACAGTTTTTTTCATGTCATGAGGAAGCCGTGTGATTGGCTCTGACTCCAAGTCAACAGGTCTGTTCACATGAAGCCTTCTCTCAGTGGGATGTGTTGTTTTTAGCTTGCTTCGGTGCTTGGCACATGTCACAACATGTGACTGGTATTCTTTTTCACTCCAACAGTGAGAAGATCATGGGAAGTTTCTGCTTGCAGCCGGACATGGCGGAGGAAAGTGCTGACCTGCAACTACAGGAAGGATTCCTGAAGCAGCTTTTGGAGAAGTACTGCTGCAAAGTAAAGGTAACATAAAAAAGAAAGAAAGAAAGAAAGAAAAAAAATTCCTATACCACCTTTCAAGATAAAAATCACACAGGTCTTTACAATAAGAACAAGTAGGAACAAGCCTACTGAAAAAAAGCTGGAAGATGAGAAACTCAAAGCCTCAGCCAGCAGGAGCAGAACCCTCCATATACCCCCTTCTCCCAGGTGAAAGAGCATCTTTTGACCTGTAGGGTGCGCTATCTGGCAGATTTTGGACTGTAGGTAAAAGCTGACGTTTCAAATCATTCTAAAAGGGTATGAGTAAAATTTAAAGGGGCAGAAATATGTAGTCAACTTTTTTAGCTTTACTTCATGTTATTATGTTATTCCCTCATCAGAAACATAACTAGAGTGTTGATATGTTTCTTTCATGAATTTTTGACAAATCGTTTAATCTCCATGGCAACCATTTAGTTGTGAACAATGCCTGGGTGGCTCTAGCTCCGCCTTCAAGGCACAGCTCCTCCTCAGAGCTGCAGTTTCCAGGCTTTTGAGCTTCTGCTCACAGAGCAGCTCTCCGCCACTCAGCTCCTTCAGACTAGCCAGCATCTATTAGCAAACACTTGGAGCAACTGCACACATGCTGAGCTCATTATAGGAGCTACTTCTCAGTGGAACACTAAAGGGCTGTTAGAGGGACCATTTTTTTCATGACTTCAAATCAAGTTCCCAGAGTCTGCAGGAAGAGAGGAGCAGCACATCGTCCTGTGTGAAGTTCCCACAGTTGGTTGTGATTGTCATCTGCTGCTAAAATGGTTTTATTAACTACAAAGTCAGTGCAGCTGACAGAGTTCATGGATACTTTACCTCAGTTAGACCATGGTGGTGGTGGGATCAGGATAACTGCTGTGTTATCTTCGAAAAAATAATATAAAGACCTCTGCTCTTTTTTATTTTATTTTATTTTCTTCACCGGCCTTTGCTTTGGTTCCATTATTGATTTTTTTTCAAATCATTTTTATTTATTTCACCAGGTGAGTGATCAAGAACAAATTCTTACTTACAGTAACAGCCTGGCGGGGAGGGAAGAACGCAGAGGAACGTCAAGCTGGACACTACAATAAGCGACAAACATTAGCAACACTGTTGAAATCATAAGACAGTTAAAAAACAACAACAACAATGCAGAGTATTTTTCATTCAGCTAAAAATGAAAAATACTTCATTTTTAGCTGAAGTATGTGAGGGTTTCTTTAAAATACCTTTACAAGTACCTAATGTTACGAACAAGCTCAACTTTATCACTTTTTGAAGTTTCTTCCAGTCTTTTGCTGCAGCATAATGGAAAGATAGTTCTTCATATTCAGGTTTAATTTGGGGAAAAGTGAGCATAATGTAGTCAGCATTTTTCATCTTGACTACAGTGTTATTTTTGGACACTGGACGTCTACGTATTTTAAAACAGATACATGAACACTCCCTAAGACTGAACTGTCATTTACAAACAAGAAAATGTGATTTCAGCTCAAATCAAATTTCCAAATAATCAGCCTGAAATGATCCCGTTCCTTCCTGCTGAGACTCGTGTTTTGACAGTGCTGGCCTGCTGTTTTTCTCTCTGTGTGTGTGTGTGTGTGTGTGTGTGTGTGTGTGTGTGTGTGTGTGTGTGTGTGTGCTGCAGGAGGACATGAGCGCTCTGCTGGACAGAGTGATTGAACTCGAACATGAGACTGTGTGGAAAGACAAGACGGAGCCCCAGAGGGAAGATAACCTGCTGCTCTCTCTGTTTCCTATGGACATTTGGACTGTAAGACCCCCATAGTGATAAATCATTCTGCTTCAGTTTAACTAATAAAAAGCAGAGTCATTTTTTCTTTAAATCAATATTTCTAATTAGAAATGATGAAGATTTAAGAGCTTGAATAAAAAAAGTTACATTTTCATGCAGCTTTTAAATGCTACCTATCAGCAGAGAAGATTATTTCCAATCAGTATATTAATTAATAATCTAACCTGTGTGAACATATCAGCTGTAGCCTTGTCCTACTAACTCTACATGAATAAGCACATGAGCTGACTGAGTGTCTTTAGTTATATTCTAATCAAAATGTTTAGCTGGAATTTCTTATTAAAGTGAAGTAGTTAACGTTATTAGAGTTCAGCCATTTTTAAGCATTATGTTTACAAACTATTGTGCTTGTTTCAACTTTAACTTTTAATTTGAATGGCTATTTTTTTAAAACTCTCCAAAATTCAGTTTTATAGTGTATTATTTCAGTGCTTTTATCAGAAATGATGTCACATTTTGGTTTAACCACTTATGTTCCCCAACTCTGTTGGAAGGAAGTGTTTTAGTTTTAGTGTCTAAAAAATAATATCATTAATGTGCCATGTAATAACTTTTGATATGATATGAATGATATTGTGATACATTTTCTTTTTGTACATTTTTGTCTCTTTTTCAGCCTCCATATTTTCAATTGGATTATATATACAAACTATTCATGAAAGTTACACATAAAAGTATAAATATCCAATTTAATGCAGGGTTGCATCCATTTGATGGCAGTAGAGCCTCATGTTCCCGTTTCTGCCTGCAGGCTGTTAAAGGAAAAGTGGACCACTCTGGAAAACTGGACCCTGATCTGGTGAAGAAAGTCATCGTTTCCTGCCTGGAGGAGTTGAAAAGTTTTCCCAGGAAGTATGATTACAAATAATACTAATTTTAGTAACATGCACATATTCAACATGCTCAAAACGTTTGAGTTGATCTTAAGTCTTGATGATGAAAGTCATTGTGATCAAAAAGATTTGGTGTAGAACAAAGGAAATATCTCCATAAGAGAGTTTCTCTCAGTTGTGTTGGAAACTATCACAATCATCTCAAACAAAAACACTTCAAATTAAATAAAAACATGCAGATAAAACCCAGAGCAACCTGTCAGAGTAATAATACCAGTGAAAAACTCAAAGTTTGTTCAATAGAAAAAAAAACTAAAACCGAAAAAAAACATCCCAAAAAGATTTGAAACAGAAAAATTATTTTGATCTGAAGAAAAGTTTGAAACTGACAAAAAAAGAGACTTGAAATTGACAAAATAGATTGAAAATAGATTTGAAACTGGAAACAAAAGTGCAAGTCTACTTTTCATCTTCAAGTTTGTTTTTTGTTTTTTTTCAGTTTCAAATTGTTTTTCTTTTGAGCAAAGTTCATGACCCCGATGTAGCTCTGAGGTCAGCTTCCCACAGGATGGCGCTAAGACACCTATGAACTGCAGGTTGGGATTTCATTTTCATGTCTCAAAATACCATTGAATTCATGTAACTAATTAGTCAAAAGCTCAAATAGTTTAGGAAGCCATTTCAAACGTTTTCGTATCATCTAAACCTTTTCACATGATTTCCTTTCAGTTTTTCTATCCATACTTGACTTTATGGCACATATATATTTTTTCAAATGAATCTTATGGAAAAGACCAACATGTTGCCACTAATTGTGAAGCAAAGGGTAGTTTACTCATAAATTTACAAATAAAAATCTGAAAAGTGTGATGTACATTTGCATTGAGTCTCCTTTACTTTGATCGCCTTGAATAAAATCCAGTTTAAGTGTCTTTTAGCTGTTCTAAATGCAGTAAGTTTGTTTCTAGCCTCAAAGGTTTGAACGAACAGAATTGTGAATCGTGAGGAACCCAGCAGAAAGGATCCAGAACATTTCACTGAGCTCTGTTCAGTCTGTCATTAGAAAGAAACAAACAGACGAGCTTAAAACTGAACTACTTTTATAGTAAATGCAAAATGTGGCCAACCTCCTCCCCCCCCCCGGAAAAAAAAAAAAACATTGTTCCGAAAACAAAGTCAGATCCTAATTTCTCCATTTCTATTTGAGGGGATTCTGAAGACGTGTCGTTGCCCTCCCACTCTACAATCATGTGTTACTTTGTGTTGGTTTGTCAGTTATAACAACAATACAGTACCTCACAGATTATTAATACATATATATTTATATCTATATTTTGCAATAGGTCATGAGGGTAGGAATGGACGTGTGTGGGTGTTTCCCTCCTCGGTTTTTCTTTATTTGTGGCAACTTCTTCTGGAGACTTTGTGGGAATGTCAGGGAGATCCCCGCACAACACTCACACAGAGGCATTCATTGAGTCAAATCAATGATAAAATATGAGATTAATTTCAAAAACATTATGGAGGTGGAAACAGGACTTGTTTGCATATATATGTAGTTAATCTGAACGCTTTAAAGAAAACTAAACATTGGTTTTAGGTTGAGATCACTGTCAGAATGTACACTTCTTAAACTAAAAAAATATTTTTGCAGTCAATAGATATCAACATGATTCTGATTACTGCTGACAGATCTAAAAGCAGGGCAATCTGTCAGTTCTAAAGTTCACAAACTGCAACTGTCAAGGGCAAAACTTTGGCAACGTGTTCTTCCTCAGATTAGCTTTAGCTTGACGTGCCTCTTGTTCAAGTTACCTTTCTGTGCTGTGGACACATTTACTGCAGTAGAGACTCTTCCACATTTCTCTGTAGATGTTTTTAAGGCCCAATTAAAACTAGCTTGGTTTCAGCATTTAAGCAAAATGAGGTAAAATGAGGTATTTAGATATAAGAAATATTGACTCGGGATACAAATGTACGCCACACTTTTCAGATTGTGATTGGTAAATAACTCTAGAAAAATCCTTCCCTTCACAGTTATCTGTTACTGTGTCGGTCTGCTCCAGTGGTGTCCAAAGAACCCAGAACGTTTTAGATAGATAATACTACAAATGTATTGTCATTCTTTTCACTTGCTCAATAATAAACTAAGCATGCAATATTTTTATAAAACAAAGTTCAATTTTATTTTGAAGGCAAACGATTTGAGGCGAACCCTGAAAAACTTGAAAAGGAGTCTTGCATGTTTGTCTCATTCGAAGAAAGGCGTCCAGTTTACAGATTCTTTGGGACTCATGGGAAAGAAAAAAAAAAAAATAAAAAAAAATAAAA
Source organism: Poecilia formosa (assembly GCF_000485575.1). NCBI lineage: Eukaryota > Metazoa > Chordata > Actinopteri > Cyprinodontiformes > Poeciliidae > Poecilia > Poecilia formosa. Next base: position 107,765 of record NW_006800453.1, on the reverse strand, counting down.
AAAA
>NW_006800453.1:89673-107732 GCF_000485575.1 Poecilia formosa | reverse complement strand
TATATAAATCCACACACACACACAAAGTGAGTCGTCTAGGCACAAGTACCAGATCTGGGTCACTCTTTCTCTGAAAGCACCTGCTGTGTTTGGTGTAAATTCAGTAAATACAGACTTGGATGCATTCAAGTCTGCTTTAGAGTGGAGGATAAATGTGGTCAGATTGACTACAAAATTAAAGAAAATGCAAAAAGGCTACTTATTAAGAGTATTCATATTTTGTGTTGTACTAAACTTTTTTATTTCTTATCATTTTTTTCCTAATTTAAAAAATAACCAGTCTCTGTTAACCATCTTTGCTGGAGGACTAAACATGTTAAATTCTTGAATTGCATTTGGGGATCAATGAAAGTCAGTCCAAGGGCCGTAAAAGGCCCTCGGGCAACATTTTGGACACCCTGTTCTATTCTATGACATAAAATCTTAGAAATCCGAGTTTCTAACTTCACATAAAATGAAGTAGTTCAAGAAAAAACCCCTGCAGTCTGGCAGCTCTGCCTCTCTTTTCCTCTAAGACGTCTTCTCTCCTCTCCAGATTTGAAACCGAGTTCAAGTGCCACTGTGGCGCCCTCCAACCACAGCCGCTGTGGACCGACTATCACATAACCTACATCAACAGCTTTCAGGCTTTACAGTAAGTCACGTGATTTCACATAGATACCCACAATGCACTGCAGGAGAACAAGATGCCAAACCCACAAACATGCTGCCCCCACTTCTGCCCACAGAAAAACAAAGCAACTGCTGGGGCTCGACTGCAGATGACAAACTTTAAAACAGAAAGTAAAAAGTAGTCTGTACATGCCGAAGTGACATCATACAAAAGAGTTTAGCGTTGTCTTTATTCAAGGGATTCATGGAAGCAGTTCTGTCTGCTCGCAGCTGCATGGCTCTACAGTCAGTTTCAGTCAATAAAGGCTTTGCTTATGACTTTTTAGTAGGAGCATTAGATAAAAGACTACATTCTGAGCTTTAGATTATAAAATAGCACTTTCAGAACTCTGAGAATGCAGGAACTACAATATGAGTGTTATAGAAGGCAGGATTCACAAGCTGCCTCTTGTGGAATGAGAAATCCAGGAGATGTGTGATGTTTTCACTCTGGTATTTGATTCAGCTCCTCTGGTTAGGCTCTCTTTTCTGGCAGAAAAACAACATACACCATTTAAACACAAAGACTTCTGTGTTGCATTAATTATGTTTTTTTTTGTTTGTTTTTTGTTTTGTTTTTTACAAAATCATCATATAATGTTCACCAAAGAAAGGAAGGTTTCTTTAATATATATTTTAAAGAAACTCTAACTCGTCTTTGCTCTCAGTGGTACTGGTGAAAAACAAAACCTATAATAAACAAACAAACAATGCTTAGCCTGGTGGGGACACAAGTAAAGCCTGGAGGCCCGTCAGGCTTATGACACTGAGGGAAATACTGTGGCTGAATTGGACCTTATTTAAAGTTGATGATTTTGTAAATCATACAAAATCATCCATATATGATTATATATGGGCCGCTTGATAACACATCTGCTACCATCAGGCTTAGTTTCTGAGCCTGATTTCAGAAACCCTCACAGTCAGTCAGGTGAATAAATCCCTCCACAGAAAATTTGGTAATAAGTTGAACCAAAAGAATCAAACATCAAATTTGTTTTGCTCAAAAAACAAATGTTATTCTTATTCACAAAATTGATTTTGCAGCTGAGGAGAAAAGTTTAGTGAAATTATTCATGTGACTGTTAGATTAGATCCTCGTATTCAGCTGTCAGATGTTTGAGGACTCTCCTTTATTTTTACATCCAGATTTTCCTCTGCAGATCATGCAGCTAGCCTCTGAGGTAATGTTGGAAAGTCTTTCCAAAGGTTTCGCAACTGCGTGCTGACACAAATTTAAAGGGATAGTTATAGATTTTTTTTGTTTGTTTAGTTTATCATAATAACTGATACTGAAGCTCATGATATCTGCAGTACATTCATGTTTTGGCATCTGTATGTGGTGATTAGTTTGGTCTCAGTCAGAGAAACCAAGGGGAATTCTACTTTGTTAAAAAGAAAAAAAATTCTTAAAAAAATCATATGGGTTTCACATCTGCATTTTTGAACTTTCAAACCATTATCAGGTTTGCATCACCCAGATCTACACATTATGTAACCCAGTCCAACACTCTGTATCTGATTCTGTATGAAACACTCTGCATGTGGAGACAGAGACGGTTCTGATCTCTGGCGAGACTTTATTTGATCTGGTGGCGCTCTTCTTACAAGTTCCACAAAAAAAGTGTTATTATAAATGTTATAATTTATTGTCCCATCCAAGTCCTTCCTTTTATGGTTGGCCCTTCTTGTCTTTTATCGGGCTTTTATTTTGAAAGTAGTCTAAAACAACAGAAGTACATTTTCTCAATTGGTTTTAGCAAAAACGTTCCTGTTCAAAACTGAATCTCATTCCTACATTTATTCTATGAACTATATTATGAATTGTTTCTGTGTGTTGACTTTGACATGCAGAGAACAAACCTCAGCTCTACCATCAGAAGAGTTTGCTGCGTTCCAATCTCTTCTGATGGAAGAGTTTGGATGTGTCATCCCAGAGATTTCCGTCTGCTGGGAGTTTCTCGGCTGTCAACCTGTCTGCAGCAGAGTGAGAATCAGGTTGGAGTGGGAGAAGGACGAACATTTAAAAGCTTTATTGTGATAGTGAAATTGTGAAAACATTGCTTCGTCAAAGAGGTGAAGGGAATACTCACGAGAGACTGCAGAGCTAATCAGAGCCTTATAAAGCATGAGAGGTCACGTGATTTCATGGAAACGGAGCAGTGAATGTGAAACGGCTCTGCTGTAAGTGAGACAAAATAGGAAGTAGTTGGTGCAGGCTTTTTAACCAACCCCTTTTGGCCCCAAACCATGACGATTACCCCAGGCGGCCTCATCCTGAGCCTCTGTGGTTTACCGTTTCACTCAGCAGGGATTATTTATCTGCACGCTTTATGTCTGCTTTCTGTGTGCCGTCTGTACGCTGCTCTGATGTGAAAAGAAAAAAGTCTGCCTGATTTGTTTCAGCCAGTCTGATTAAACAGAGATGATTCAGCTCAGGATTATCCAGAGAACCTCCTTCTAGCTTATAAATTATGGAGTACTCATACTTATACCAGGAGCATCTAGTTCAGTGTTTCTCAACCCTGGTCCTCACCGCCCCTCTGCTCTGCATGTTTTAGACGTGCCTTTATTCCAGAACAGCTGATTCAAATGATTGCCTGACCACCAGAAGCCTGTTAATCACCCAGATATACAATTCAGGTGTGTGGCAGAAGGGAAATGCCTAAAACAAGCAGGACAGAGGGGCGGTGAGGACCAGGGTTGAGAAACACTGATCTAGTTTATACATTCAGGAATTAGAAGAAAAACTTCTTTTAACTTATCTAGAGAAACTACTCATTACCTCAGATCAACATTATCAGAACAGGAATCCAGAGAAACTCCTACTAGTGTGTAAATTACTGACTCCTTATTCTTAACATGGGGTTGTGCTTTTTGTTTTCTTTTTTTTTCTTCTTTGCTCTTTCCTTTGGTTTGTTGTTTTGTTGTAAAAAGTGCTTTTACTAATTCATGTAAAGCACTTTGATTTGCCTTGTTGCTGAAAATGGGCTATATAACTAAAATGACCTCACCTTCAATTCAGTTCAAATGTACTTTATTAATCCCAAAGAGAAATGACAAGTTGTAACTCGTACAATATTTCTTCAAAGCGTTGTTGTAGCTGATAAAGGCTCTGATCTCCTGCAGCAGTTTGTATCACAGCGGTCTTGGAAAAAGCCTTTGACTGAAGACGCTGCGTTGTTGTCTGATGGTCTTGGGAAAAGGACACTCAGGGTTGTCTGTAATATTTTTGGATTTTATGAAGGATCCTTTGGTGCACCATAACATCGTCCCCTGAACAGAACAAGTCATCTTTTTTCAGGTTGTTCAGCGTTTTTAAATCCCTGGTTCTCATGATGCTGCTGAAGAAATAATGAGTAATCCCATAATGATGGGTGTGATGGCCAAATCCATGGCCACACTCTGAAGGCAGAAGTCAGTAACTCTTATGCACAATTTAGTTTTCATAATTTATTTTTTTCATTCAAATACAACACTTTAGTTTGAGTAAAACATTTATTAGTTGATTTGGATACATTTGTTCTTTATGTTAGCGCGCACATTTAGTTAATATGTGTATTTATATCAACTTTAAAGTTTAATTTGTTTCCAACTAACTTTATTTTTGCCGGTACTTACCTGCCTTGGAGTGGCCAGACAAAAGATGGATGCCAGGGCTCAGCAGGCTTAAATGCTGATTGGACTGCACCACTAGTTCCTGCTGGCAGGGGAAATTTGTAGTTTCTTTATTTAGATAAGTTTTGTATTTAAGTAAATATTAGTATTTAAACTTTAATACTTTTGATTTTCATTTTTTGGGTTTTAGTTTAGCCAAACTTAGCTGTACTGTTAGTTGTTTTGTGTTATTTGTAATTGTATTGTGTTTAGTTATCCCTATTGTGTCTTAATTGGTCTGATCAGCCAGTATATAAACCCCTGTGTGTCATTTCTTTGTTAGGTCAGTTATGTTTGTTTGGGCAGCCAGTTTGTTTACATTTTTGCCTGAGTTCAGTTTCGTTTCTTTGACATCTTTTATGAGCTCAGTTTATCTTTTTGTCATTTACAATTTTTGGGTTAAAAAAAAACCCTATTTTTCTAATTAATATCCTGTGACTCCTCCTGTTTTTAACTCGGTCCATCACAATGGGTTATAATCCCATCATTACAACTCACACACGAATGGGTAAACATGTTCGTTCATCAAAGAAATGCTTTAAAGCTGCGCATAGCCGCACAAGATTGTGATCAATGGTGTTAAGACTCGTCTCCTGGCCTTCTCCAGTTAGGGCTGGGAGAAGGCAGAGGGCCTCGTTCTTTTCCTTTTTTTCCATAGACGGTCTCGTACCACACAACATGGTAAAAAACAGGTATGTAAAGAAAATTTTTTTTTATTAAAGTTACGTCCTACAGCTGTAACATAAATTTGCCTTACGAAGTTTGTAATTATCGTCCTCAGGAGCGTAACTGAATCTCAGTGTGAGCCTGAGATGTTTATGAGTAAAACAGGAGAACATGATGAAGACCGAGGAACACAGCCGACCTTTTCTTAACCTTACTTTACCAGGAAATTCTCTTGCAAAAATTTCCTGGCGAAGACTGGCAGCGGCACACAGAGATTACAGGAAAAATAAACACCGTCACTAATCAATCAAATGAAAATATTCTTCAGCTAAGACAGTGAGACAGATGATTCCTTCTAAAAATCAGTAAGAAGAACCGTAAAAGCATTTAGAGACAAAATTTATTTTCATGTATTTCTGCAAACGGTTCCAAGAAGATGAAGCAGAAAACTGAAAAGGTTTCTTTCCAAGTTCAGTTCAGACTTTAGGCACCGAACGTACAAATAAGTCCAAAGTATGATGACTCAATTCGCTTTGGAGACACTTTAACCAAGTTTAGGATCCAAAACAATATCCTAAGCTTTAACGGCCCACTGTTGCATCTGTTGTTAGAAAGTGGAGAGAACAGCAGATAGAGACATACCTCTGGAACCCTGCAGCTGTAATTAGAATAAAATGTAATCTATCAAATATTGAATCCTAATGTGTTTGAGAACCCTGTTCTGTTCTGCACAGCTTTTTGTTTCTCTATCGCATCAAATTCTGGTGAAAGCCGTCGAGGTTTGTGGCCGTAACGTGACAAAAACGTGAAAGCTTTCACGGAGTAGGAGTGCGGCTTCAAAACTGACGTTTTCTTTCATTTCTTATTGTCGTCTGTCGACAGGGAACACATGGCAGCGTACCAGGACAGCTGTCCACACGAGGTGGAAGGCTTCAAACAGGAGGTCAAAGGTCTCATCGTCAGGCTGATGGAGGTTTTGGAGGAACAATTTAAAGAGGATGTCAAGGTAATGCAATCTGGTGTTTTCAAATACTATAGAAGCTTTATGAGGCAAACTGCGACTTCCTGTTTTCATCCTTTCACTTCCTCTTAAAACACAGCTGCTGCTGTTGTGGTTTTTTTAACATGAGAAACTGAAAACAAGATCTTTACCACCTTGTCAGAGTCGCTGCTTAGATGTATAGAAATGAGGCACTTAGGAGAAATGCACAAGTTGAGTAATAAGAAAATGTGTCCAGAAGGGGAATATGTAAAACATGCTTTTTTTTTTTTTTCTTCTTTGTTGTTGCTGCTGTTGTAAAAAAAAAAAAAAAAGATGGCCATATTACAATAATCTTTACTGAAGGCAAATCCTTTTGAATATTAAGCAAATTCTCCTGTCTTGTCTTGCTGTATCAGCCTTTTGTTCTGGAAACATTAAAAAATAAATAAATTTAATACAGAATCCAATAAAGACATTTTCTTCTCTTTTGTGATTTCTTTCCAGCCCTTCCTCAGGAGGATGATGACGAGGAAGTGGCTCACCAACGATGATGACTTCAAACAACTCGATGGCCGGATACAGCAGCTTTCCCATCATTGCGACTCCATGAGGCCTCTGCACGTAAAGGTGACGAGGATTTGACTAGGCCGCAAAAAATATCAGATTTTATGGATCTGATTCAATCCTGTGAACAGAGCACTGAAAGCTGGACCAAAATAAGTTGTAATTCTGCTCTGATACCACTGGTCAGAAAAATAATAACTAAATAATACTATTCAGCATTTTTGTTTACAGTAGCTTAATTGACTTTATGGGTTTAAAATAGAACTAAAGTCTGACTTTTACAAATACTGACATGACCATTTCTCTCACTGTCTGACATTAAATTGCAAAGAGCCAGGCTAAAAAGAGAGAGAATATTTTTACTACTTTGGATCCAGTAGTTTACACACATTTCAAGCCTTTGGAGCTTCTCACCATAGTTTGCTGGAGTTTTGGCCCATTCCTCCAGGCAGAACTGGTTTAAGTCAATAATTCCTCGATATTGATGAAAATGTATTAGTTCCACTGGCAGATTATTTCACTTATAACATTGGAAAAACGTGAAATAATCTGCCAGTGGGACTAGCACTTTTTTTTTTTATCAATATCAAGTAATTACTTACTTAAAACAAGCTCCTCAAAGTCACTTGTAAGTTAGCTTTGTCTTATTTCAAATGTAGAAAGATGTTTGCACTACAAAGTAGACCAAAATTTTTGCAGTGAACAGAGATGCGTTTGTTGTCCATTTTGTAATCACAAAACCTTTTTAGTTTTGCCTAGAAATGTTTCTGTGAGGTGGAGTTTACACTCCAACACTGTGACTTTGATTGTCCTTAGAGCTCATTGGTCATTTTTCTTTTGGAAGACTTTGAGATACAACGGGACACAACTGGCGCCCACGCTTTAGCTTCATCTTTTTTGTAGCTTTGTTGACATCATACGTGGCCTCATACTTTAAAGTTGGGTTTGTGTTTGCAGGGTTGTGTCCCATATCTTAAATCTAATGATGGATGTTCTGATGTCCCTATGAGGGTCTTTGTCCCTGAGTGCATTTGCAAACTGCAATCTTCCTTTTTATTTTTATTTTTCTTGTGAAAAAGTGGCCTTTCAACCATGTCCAGTCTGTCTTGGACATGTTTCAATGTGGATCTGGTTTGAAATATCAGCTTTTAGCTCTATCTGGGAATTTCTGTCTTGGAAAGCTTGCATAATATATGTGATCGTAATCCCTCAGGATAAATTAAGTCTTGTAATTTCCCTGAAAGACGGAAAAGGAAACTCTTAACTTTTTTATTAGCCATCTTAGAAATTCCAGTGAATTGTTGTTTGGGTCTGGTGTGGCGGCCAGCAGACCAATGAATTGGTGGAAGCTTAGGTCTAAGGTCACATAATCTAATGCTTTGGGATCATGCAATACAAACACACTTACCATCCTGCGTTTTCTTTTCTGGTTGCATCCTGTTATGATAATCCATCACTCTCTCTGTTGGACAGGAGTTTGCCAGCCGACTGCATTACTATGTTGTGAAGGAATACGTCGGGCAGCTGATGAAGAATAACTACTCGTGCAAGAACCGGAACCACGAGAAGGCTGGAGCCAAGATCAACGAACAGTGGAACAAGCTCACCGATCTGTTTGACGACATGGTAAAACAGAAATCTTAAATAATCTTGATAGTTAAACAGTAGCACGAGCTAATCTGGACTGTGTACTTTGCTGCAGGCCTTTTAAGTCAAACAGTATTTGAACTTCATAGACAACAAAACATGTTTTAGCTCCACATTATGCCTTAGTGTAAAAAAACTGCTGGTTCTTGTTGGAACCAAGCCATGAGAAGGAGGTTTAATATGTACAGAACGATACTGGTAGAAAGTTTCGACAGGGCTGGATCAATACCAATAGATACATCTGGTAGAATATTCCATATTCAATATATAGAATATACATAGTTCTCATGTGATGTCACACTTCTGCAAACTTTGTAGCTGACGACCGTCTTGCTGGCAGTTGCTATGGAGTTGCTATGAAAACAATATACAAGTCACAAGCTTAGAACTAGCTTCCCCCCTGTTCCTAACTTATAAACACTATGAGTACATCACATCTATCACTTGATTACAATTTCTGAGTACTCTACCCACCACTGTGTAATACTAAGATAAATATCAGTGATATTTACTGCCGAACTAGCAAAATTAGCTTAGCTAACTTAGCTTTTATCTGCAAGCTAAGGCGGACATACCTACTTGTATGTTACTACATGTACTCACTCTGCCAGTCACCAGAACCTTGTTTTTCACACAAAGAGTTTGTACGTCTTTTACAAAGCGATTTTGTTAATCTATATTTCTGTTGCATGCTGGTCAAGAGTGTCAGTATACTTACTGACATGGTCATGGTCTCGAAGCCATGGTTCATCTATGCTTTGTGCTGTACTTGCCTATGAAAATGGCGCGGACCACTTTGGTTCAGGCTTTTGAGAACGTGCAGTTCTAGCATTCTGGGAAATGTAGGCAGAGGGAAGGCTTTAGCTGCTCAACCTCTCACGACTAGCTAAACACAGTGGGAGGCATCAATTAACTCACTCGTTCTTTGGTTACCTGGCAACAACCTGTTGAGTACCTTGTGCAGCAGCAGTTTCAGTTTTCACCACTGAGCCTCATAACTGCTTAAAAATAAGAAAAAAACAACAACGTAGAGTGAAACAGGAAAGGTCATGCCGCCAGTTTGGCAATATTCCAGATGTCTAAAACAAAATCTAATCAATAATTGTCGACGCTTACTGATACGAAACGCTTATATTATGATATAATTTTCAGCCGTATGGCCCTACCCTACGTTTGGACCTGCCTAGCAGTAAAAACAGCCACATAACAACCTGAGCAGAACCTGTTCTTGTGTTTGTTTCTCATGTAGAAATCTAGCCATGAGTGGCTCCACCATGTAGGACTCGACCTGAGCACCATCATCAGACAAAACAAGACAGACATCAAGAACCACCTGCAGCCTCTAGTGGAACATTACCCAGACTTCAGGTATGACGACGTGATGCTGTCATCACGATGTTTTATTGTTCACAAGATCAGATTATTGCAGGTTTGTCATTGTTTTCAAAAAGGCATGAAGATGAAGAAATGATGGAGTAGAGAAGTCGTTGTGCTGATGTGATTCACTGGTGTAGGTAGTTGCTACTTGCTCAATTTATTTAACAAATCTGTAAAAAAAAAAAAGAGCATTTTTAAAAAATATATAAATTACAGATTGTTTTCAGAGGATGCAATACCACTTAAGAGTCGGTCCTTGTTCTTTTATTTTTGTTTTTTCCATTTCTTTTTCTCACATTGACATCCAGGTGGTTTTTCAGGGAAATTCTGTCTTGGAAAGAGAGAATTTCCAAGACAAATTCATCATCTAAACTTTGTTGAATGTCAACCTTCAGAGTCTTGGAACTCTTCTTGGATAGACGGTTAGCATCGTGTTAAAGTTCATCCCTGGTGTTTTCCCTTTCTCTCATCTAGCTAACACTGGAATGCCCCAATGAGAGAACCCAGCCGGAGCTGCTGCTCTGACAGCAGTCGTCACATGATTACATAGCTGCTACTTTCCCTTTTAAATCCCCTTGGAAGCATTTTTGCTTGAATTTGTTCAGTAAATAATAACAGTGTGGAACCTGTTCAGTGTGTCAGTAAACCTGATTTTAGATTTAAATATTTGTACTACCTTGAAAATACTGGATTATGTTATTTGATCCTGACACAAAACCTCCAGACAGGAAGACGTGCTTTAAGAGCTGTAAGTGGACAGAGTGAAGGTCTTCTAGAAATACCATTTTCTTCCTTTCCACAGGAAGAAAAACAGAAGTGATACGAGATACGCTGCAATTAATCATAAAATAAACCAAAACAAAAGCATAAGAACGATGTGGAGTGATGGAATGTTTGCGTGCAGCCGCTTTGAGTCAGCTGATGGAGGGGTTTTCTGTCCACCCAGGTTAGTTTATGATAAACTGGACAGCCTACTCAAAGTGAAACACTCTGAAAGGTTATTGCATCACTGCGCCATGTCCGTGTTTGAAATCTGTGGTTTTGCTGTCAAAATAAGTGAAAAAATAAAATAAAAAATCCACCAAAGACATTACAGACGGAGCTTCCTCTTTGTGGCCGTGGCAGCACAGATTAATAATGTGATGCTTAGAGATAAGACAAACACATAGACTGTATGCAGCCAAGCCTCAAAAAATATGCTTAAAAAGCACAGTTATTTTACCAGGATAATTCAGAAAGATCATTATGTTATGATGGAAAACTTCCATCTGGTGAATGAAACACAGAGCAACACATAACGGCCCCTCCATGACAAGTTGTTGGACACTGACAGTCAGCTGGCTGAAAGTAACCACTACTCTGTTCCTTCATTTATAAGGAATAAAGTAACTTGTAATATGGGAATTGCCTAATAACTACTGCTACTAAAAATCAACTTTTTTTGAGCTTTACGTCATTTTATAATGTTATTCCCTCATCAAAAACATAACTGGAGTGTTGCTTTGATTCTGTCATGTATGATTTGAGAAATCCTTTAATCTCCATGGCAACCATTCAGCTGTGTAAAGTGTCTGGGTGGACCAACTCAACTCCTTCAGACTAGCCAGCAACAATTAGCAAACACTGCTCATCTGCTGAGCTCGTTATAGGAGCCACTCTCAGTGCATCGCTGATAAAAATGTTGTTAAAGGGTTAGTAAAGGGGCCATCTTACAATGACTTTATGAAGGCAGAGTTTCTTAAAGAGAAACCCAATTTCAAGGCTTTCTTTTAAGTCATATTTCATATGTACAGCATTTTTATAAAAACTGAAGGTAAAACAGTCACTTGATTGTTCTATAAGATGATATTATGTAGATGGAAAACACACTGCTGCCCCTTTAATGTCTAAAATGCTAGCAACAAAAGGCTCGACAAAATAGACACTTTTGCCACAATTTGGACATTTTCACTCAGATTTGTTGCTGGTTGTTCAGACATGAGAGTAAAATTTAAACCGTTGTAAAAGCTATTTTACATTGTATCAAATGGAGATAATATTAACACAATGTGAGGAGTGCACTTACTTTTACCATATACTGTGTGTTTATGTGTGGTTTAATGTACTTGTGTGTTTTTGTCATCCACCTGCAGCAAGAAACATCTGGTTGCAGTTCTTTACTTCAGGGGCCTCCAGAGGGGCCGCGAGCACCGCCTCATTCTGCAGAAACTCACCGCGCTCAGAAAGGAAGTGGGCAGCACCAGCACTGACAGAGGCCAAGTTTTATTTGGGGACATGCAGGTCACAGCCAACACCGACTGCCTGTCCAACCCGCTTTTCTCTTGTCTCAGCTTCCTGCAAACGCACAGCTGAGAAGGAAATGCAGACGAAACGTCCTGTTCAAGCTCTGCATGGAGACCGGTTCTAGGAAACGCCACGTTGCACTTTTTCTCAGGTTGTGTTATTCTGCATCAGTCTGGTCCGGTACTTAAACAACAAAACTTATATGTTCCTCCCTCTGCATTACGGAGTTCAGACATTTAATAATGAGCATTCAGCAAAGCAACACTGCCTAGAAATGAACTAAAGCACACAAGATTAATGTTGTTTTTAGCTAAAGCTAGACTATAGATGTGTCTGTACCATAATATTTGATTTTTAAAAATGATATGTTTCCTGCTCTGGAAAGCAACACGGTTAGAGTCACATGTTGGTTAAGTTCATGAAGAGTAAAATCAATTTACGAAGCAAAAAAAACACAAAAATATGCAATAAGTCAATTCAGCTAAAATAAAAATGAGCGAAAAGATTAAATATAAGAACAAACAAAAAAAAACCAAACAAGCAAATTATCAAATATATGTACAGTCGAAGAAAGTAAAAGCTGGTATTTCATGTCTTTCTAAAAGCGTTTGAGTAAAATTTAAAGGGGCAATATAATGTAAAATCAATTTTTTGATATTTGCAGCATGTTATGAGATTATTTTCTCATCAAAAACAAACCTGGAGTGTTGCCTTGATTTTTTTCATGCTTGTTTGAGAAATAATCTAATCTCCATAACAACCATTCAGTTGTGGAAAACAACTCGGTGGACCTAGCTCCGCCTTCAAGACGAAGCTCCTCCTCAGAGCTGCAGCTTTGGTCTCACAGAGCAATTCCCCGACTCAGCTCCTTCAGACTAGCCAGCATCAATTAGCAAACACTGCTCATCTGCTGAGGTCATTATAGGAGCTAATTTTCAGAGCAATCAAAAATGTTGTTAAAGAGTTAATAGAGGAGCCATGTTGTGATGACTTTCTGAGTTTCAGAAAGAGCAGGAGTTATTAAAGAGACAGAGGCCCAATTTCAGGGTGTTGTCATATTTGACAAACTTATACAGCCTTTTTATAACAGCTGAAGCTGACATACTTACTTGATCACTATGTGCCTTGGAAAACACAGAATATTGCCTCTTTGATATGAATGAAAAGTTATTTCATAGAGATATCCAGGAGGTTTCATCCAGATTGTTGGATTGTTGTCCAGTAACGGATGATCATTTACCATATACATATAATTATATGATGCTGTGGGGGGGAATTTACCTTCTCCTGACTAATACCTTCATCCAATGGGACTGTTTTGATCTTTTTCACCTCTGTGAAAATGATGACATCATCACATCAACAAATTCTGCCAGAATTGCTGAACTTTAAGTAACGTCAGGTGTGAATATAATAACTTCATGCTGAAATAATGTCAGAAAGTATTTCTAGAAAATATAAGCTCAACAGTTTGTGTTAACTTATGTCAATGCAAACTTTTTATATTTGTATTTCAGTTGATAAGCACATAATGTGTCTCACATTAAAGGTGGAAAGCATTTGAAACAGATTTACTGTGATCTAAGATGATTGCATTTGTAGAATTGTAACTGGGGTGTTTATTACTTTGGGAGCCACTGTAGATGTGTTGAGTGTAATAATAGCTCAGGTAAATCTACAGATGGTTTTCTGAGTGAATGTTTTCTCTCATCACATTTTGTCATTAAAAATAATACCAAGAACTGGAAAACCCACTGAAGGAATGTGTTCAGAGGCAAAGATCTTCTTCTTTTAAGTAAAGCATTTTTATGCATTCTGAGGGGGTTTTCAAGCTAGCTAACTCAGATTCTTCCGGTTTGGTGCCATCCCCTCGCCTATTTTCTCAGTGTGTCAGAATGTGTGCATTGGTTCATCGAACATGATGCTGAACTGGCCGTTTAGTGCAGAGGCGTCACAGGAAGCATCAGTTTAGAAAGCGAAATAAAGTGTAAAACCATGTGAAAATGAAACGTTGAACATTTTAACAATTGGAGCTTTAAAACTTTGATGGAGTTTGTCCTCTTGTCCTGTTTATGTTATTTGAATTCAAAATGGGGTTTTTTATGTTTCAGTGTCAAACATAAGATCCTGGGAAAGATTCATTTTGGGTTATTTATCTGTTTCTAATGCGTAACATGACCTTTCTACTGTATGTTGATAAACGGACCAAATGTAGAGAGTATGTTTTGTCATCGTCATGACAACGATAAGCACTTTACTCTAGAGCCATATTCACCAGATCGCACTGACACATACAATCATGTTCTATAAGTTAGAATCTAGACTTTGATGAGGCTCAGATTAAAAATACATTTTAAGCAGTGTATTAAACAGTTTTCTTTAAGCCCACATTACTGTACTTGAGATACATTTTTTGTTATTGGTCTGATGTAATATTGTAGTATGAAATGTTGTTTTCATGAATTGTAAGTAGAAAAATCATGAACAAATAAAAACAGAACGCTTGACAACAGAAGTCTGTGTGAAATTCATCTACGTGTTTCGTTCAGTCAACTGAGGTACTGAAAACAAATATTTTTTTTAATTAATTGTCTAATTTATTGAATGTAACTGAATATTCACAGACACACTAAGCATCATGTCAGGAAGAAGCTGGAATCAAAGACATGTTTTCATTGTAAGACCCTTTGAGCTACAGTCGCCTCAAAAATAAGTTCCTACACATTAAGAAATAATGAAAATAACTGTGAAGGTTGTGTGATATTCTTAATCCTGTACAAAAAGACCAATGAGAATAGGAATGATTTTCTAAACCCACATTATTTATCTCATTTCTGGTTTAAATGTGTTTTAAACCAGCAGGAGGAACTGAAGTTCAAAAGGTCATAAAACTGATGCTGATGCTTTTTACTGTAAATATCAACCAAAACAAAAGAAGTTGTTGGGAATGAAAGAGAAAACAAATGACACACACACACACACAAATGATTCCTACGTTAACAAATGCAACAGTAAAAACTCCCTTCAGGATATTACATGAGTAATATGATCTCTGTTTTTTCAGTCAGCTATAATAGAAACAAACTTTGTGATGCTAACGATGCGGCTATCTGTCAGCTGGGTGGAGGGAGCAGAGGTCAGAGGTCAGAGACCTATCAATACTAAGAGGAAGTTATTCTGTTTGACTACAGAAACTCTGGCTAAGTTATCTTGTAACTTAATTATCGCAAGTCAAACCAAGTTTATTTGTACATAAAAACACAATACATGACCCATTAGGAAACAAGCATTTTTTTAAATCATGAAGAACTGTTACATACTGATCAGTGTTCCAATTATTGTAAATGAAAGGCAGCTGTGAACAGGTGGCTGTTAGTCCTGATTTAAAGGAACTCAGAGGAAGGTTAGCGGGTCGCTAACCGCCTGGAGAAAAAACATCAGAATTTGTTCCTCTGCACAGCCGAAACACCCAAGCAGCACATTGTCATCGTTTTACCACAGAAGTAAAAACCGAATCATTTATGTAGCGATAAGGACATTTTCTGCAGTGTAGCAGAACTGCACTGTTTAAATGTCATGTCCTCTAAGAATACCAAGCTGCTGCGGCGCTGTGTTCAGAAAGTAAACCTCCTTTCACTTCTGTACAAATTCAGTCAGTCAGATGTTGGGACATCATGAGGAAAACCAATTTTTCTTAAAAATGTAATGAGTTACAAAAAGAGAACGGCCGCTTCCTCTTTTTATTGTAAAAAAGATTCCCGAAGGTCGTGTTATCTCAGGTAAAAATGCAGAAAAAAAATAGCGTGTTGATTAATTTACATACATTTTACATCAATCAGGCTGTTTAAACATCTTCCTTTCTGACATAGTGAATCATTGTTAATTGCACCAGAGAAATCAGAGAAAATGAGATTTAATATTAACAGCTTAGAAAGAAACCAGAAAGAAAAGCTAAATTTGAAGAAACATGGAACGATTTATCTAGGGAATGAAAAACTGGTTTCATTTCTCTTTTATTTTGGAGAACCTTCTTATTTTCTTGCAGTAGAGGTTTCTCTGCCCTGTGAAGGTGAAGTGCCAGACTTGTGATTGAGGTATAATTTTTCAAGTTTTCTATTTCAGTTATCAGTATCTTTGCTCATTATTTGGAACAGTCAAAAGGTTACATTAAATCTTCATTTCTAAACTTGAACTGTGATTTTTCCACTTTAGATTACTTTTTTTTTACTCTTAGATTAGCCATTTTATAAGTAAGTAACACATCAGTTGAAGGTCTTACTTTCTTTTTTGTCTCTTTCAGGAAAAAGCCTCTGTTACCTCCACATCCCCTCCCTTGGCTTCATGCAATCTTATGTTGAGACATTTTGGAATAATTTCTGTTAATAGCATATTTTTTCTTCAACTATTACAAGTAGCAAAAATTCGAGGACAAGCGCAACTTCAAAAAGTTGAAGACCACAACTTTTTGCAAGAGTTGTGACTGTAAGAAACTCTTGCAAAAAACCTTGTTAATGGAGTGTAGGCACATGACTTTGAACCTGTGTGTGATTTTGGATTGACTTGTTTTTCTGTAAAATGTCATGAGATTATATTTATTATGAATTTCAAAAAAGACTCTGGACCAAAATGCTGTTAGAGACTCGGGCAACATTTTAGTCCCAAAAACGATATGAAAACAAACAGACCCTCCCACCTCATTCTTTTCCAGACATCTGGTCCATAAAAGCTGCAGCTTGTTCGTTTGACTATCATGGCTGAGAGATTTGAAATGAAAATGGGAACAAGAGCAACAGAAATCAACTTCTGGATCTCTAATAGAATCACTTATTCTAATATTTGCTATCTTTCTGCTATAGTCTTTATTTGGGAAGATTTTTTTAAGTCCAAATTTTTGTGTAAGTTCAACCAGAAGTCAACTTTTGGAAAAAAAAAACAAAAAAACAAAAAACAAAATCAAATTGGAGTTTTATTTTCTGACCCTCACATAGAAACTATCCAGGAAAAAGTTCTTAAATGTGACTGCTTCATCAACAGGAATAAACTGTTTTTGTGAAGCATAAACACCAGACGTACAGCAGAAATCAGATATTTATATGTATAATGTATAAAAAGGTAACTTTGTTTTTCTTACTAATATTAAATAAGACTAAACATTTCCTATTTTAGGTCATTTATGATGATCAAAAATAATTTTGATTTACTGTCACAATAATTGGTGAGATATTTTACTTTACTTGTTTTTTTTCTACAAACTTTTTTCTTCAAAGTCAGAAGTTTATACATATAAAAAGATCGCTACACTTTGCAAAAGTTATTAAAGATGATGATGTCAGGCTTTTAAAAGCTTCTGTTGGCTTTTCAGCTAAATGGAGGTAGAAGATTAAATTAATGATGAATTTCAAGGCGACGCCCCCCTGCCAGCAAGCCTGGGCATGCTGGCAGAACAGATTTCTTTCTAGTGCTATATCATGAACAAAAACAATCCAGTCAAATCAGTAAACATATCAGGAAGAGAACGGTGGGTCTCCTGAGAGCAGTTCCACAGATAAGATATATGATTACATGTAAACAGAACCAGCATGGAAATATGTCATGGAAATGCTGGTTCTGTTTGCCGGAAATGGTGTAGGAGGCTGCGTGGGCCATCCACAGCAGCCATGTAGGATGGCTGCTGTGTGTGAACAGCAGCCATCCTACTGCTGTTCACACGCAGCAGGATGGCTGCTGATAAACGTCATTTCTTGATAAAACAAAAACACGTCTGTTTTTTCTGAGCCAACGATCTAGTTGTGATTCTGTTGTGAAGCGTAAACAACAGTTAAATTGAGAATATGCATGAAAGTCTTTTTCACTTTTTCAACCAAATCTATGTTCAGTTTTATTATTAATCAAAGACAAATTTAAACAGGTGAGTTTTTAAAGGCACTCAGTGTTTTGGCTGTTTTGCAGTTTTCTGGAAGTTTGTTCCAGATTGGTGGAGCATAAGAACTGAATCCATGTTTGATTCTTGCTCTGGATGCAGAGCGGAACCAGAACCAGAAGGCCTGGGAGGTTCTGGAAGGTTGATACGACAACAGCAGATATTTAATGTATTTTGCTGCGAGGCAGTTCAGTGATTTATAAACGGACATCAGTTTTTTAAAGTCTATTCTCTCAGTGAAGGACTGTAGAACTGGGTGATGTAAAGCTGGGTGATGTAGAACTGGGTGATGTAGAACTGGGTGATGTAGAA
>NW_006800453.1:87683-88647 GCF_000485575.1 Poecilia formosa | reverse complement strand
TGTAGAACTGGGTGATGTAAAACTGGGTGATGTAGAACTGGGTGATGTAGAACTGGGTGATGTAGAGCTGGGTGATGTTCTCTATCTTCCTGGTTTTAGTCAGACCTCCAGCAGCAGCATTGTGGATCAGCTGCAGCTGGAGGATTGATTCTTATTCAGTCTTGTGAGGATTAATTAAGGCGACTAAAGACGAGTTTCTCTTGCTGTGACATTCGTCCTTTAAAACTGAAACTCTATATCTATATAAATTAAACTGATTGTTTGAAATGTTTCAACACACACTTTTCAAACTAAGCAGTTTGAGCCATGTGTCCCATCAGCAGCACTGAGCTGATCCAGCCAGATGTCAGTGTGGCTTTGGTCCAACTGAAGCCTCATGCTCACACTGCAGCTTGACTTCATTATTTGGTCTTCTATGTTGTGTTGTTTGCTTGTTAAGCTGTTTTTATTTTTCATTTTGTTTCCTTTATTTCTTTAACTGTGTCTTATTCTATTTTATTTAATCTTACCTTTTCATTTCCAATGCTTATTGATCTTGCGCAGCACTTTGATCAGCTGTTTTTTAACATGCTGTATTAATAAAACTGACACTGTTGGGGTTATTTTTACCAACAACGATATTCAAATACATTGAAGTTTTTGGTTGTAATGCAGGAAGAAGGGAAACAGTTTAAGGCCAAGAAGTTTTAAAGTTAAAGGAAACAGATTCAGACTTTAAATACTCAGTGGTTGAAAAATAATTTACAGAATCTTTGCTCACCAAGTAATGAACCTACATCTGAAATCCTGTTTCTCATTTCACACTGGAGCTACGTGATGGGGGAAGGTGGTGAGAAACAGCACAGATTCCTGCCTGGACGGCGGCCGTGTGGTGAGTGTGTTAGAGGAATGATAGAAAATTGCTGTGTGTGTGTGTGTGTGTGTAGGTGTGTGCGTGCGTGCGTGCGTGCGTGCGTGCGTGCGT